>NC_133124.1:117180301-117410301 GCF_048418815.1 Hemitrygon akajei
AAGATCTTCTGCCTTAACTTAGTCTGAAATTCATGTCCTGGTTGCAGTATTGTTAGTACTACACATAACCAACCAGCACAGCCAACTGTTGGATATATTCAAAGGCAAAGTTGAGTTTATTGTCATTTGCATAAATACTCTATTCACAGGTGCAACGAAAAACTTACTTGCAGCAGCATTATAGGTATATAAAATCATATAAGTAGCATTCACAAAGAAACATACAATGTGCATAATTTTTTACAAGGAAGAACCCAAGAAGCAAAAAAAACAGTTCATTTTAATGCAAAGTGATCAATGTGGCCACAGAATTGCTAAACTGCATTGATTACAGTTCTGTTGGTTAGTTCAAGAAACAAATGTTTAAAGTAACCGTTCTTGAATCTGACGGTGTGGGACTTCAGGCTTATACACCTGCCAATGATCTAGTTTTTTTATTGCTGCTCTAATTCAAAGATTCAAACGTTCAATGCGCAATTATTATCAATGAATGTATAAATTATACAACCTTGAGATTTTTTTGCTTAACAGGCAGTCACAAAGCAAGGAACCCCCCCAGTGCCCTTGGAGAAAGAGAAAAAAACCCAAAACAAATCATGTAAACTGTAGAAGCGAGAAACAACAACAACAGCGTTGCAAACCAAATTGATCGTTAGATCGTAATCCCCAGAGCAGCTCATAGCAGCCCAAAGCCTTGGTATTCAGTTCATCATATTAGTGGGCAAGTTGCCACAAAGTTCGCAGACACAAAGCACAGCGTCTGGGGGCAATCTCACAGCCTTAGTATCATGGAGAGTGGAGACCCAGACTATCTGGGTCAGTGTTTAATTTGTCCAAACCTCACACTAGGACCCAGGCCCTGCCGCGCTAAATCATTCCGAGCCTAGATTTTGCTGAAGAAAAGCCGTTCATGACCTCTCCAAATCAGCTTGGTGTCCAGAGCAATCCAACCTCACCCAACTTCGGACATCCTGACCTTCCAGTCGATACTGGTCAGCATTTAGATTGTCCAAATAGCGTAATGGATCTCACATTAGGACCTGGGTCTCGCCGTGCCGAATCACTCCGGGCCTAGAACACGCCACACAGTGATTCACTTCGGACCTGGATTTTGCTGCCAAATGAGCTGTTCTCGATCTCTCCAAATTGGCTCACTGCGTAGTGTGATCCATCCTCACACCCTGGACAGTTGGATAGACATCGGAACTCCTCAATCCTGTCTTCTCCCCTCCGAATCGTAGCTATGAGAAGGTGGCCTTGACCAGATAGTGATGTTTTTAATGATTGCCATCTTGAAGCTCTGCCTCCTGTAGATACTATTGATGGTGGGGAGGAATGTGTCTGTGATGTATTGTGCAGAGCCCACTACCGTCTGCAGCCTCTTATATTCCTGTGCGTTTGAATTGCTGTACCAAACCATTCCCTAAAGTTTCATCCATAACTTTCAACTCAAAGAAACAATGATCCCATAATATCCCAAAATATTATTGAAATTAGTAGAAGAAAATTTATTGCAACCTTTTGAAAAAAGACTGACTATGATTTTCCTACGGCAGTTAGTGTTTATTAGGCCGGGAAGATTAGTGGTTCTGAAGAAAACTAGGATCCTTTGCGCACATGAAATTGTCAACACAACCTAAATAACGTATAGGTAGATAAGCATATAAGATTAAGTGGGGAGTGTTGTAGTTTAAATACAGAATAAAGTTTTACAGTAAAAAAGGAAGTCCAGTACTTTATTGCCAACAACAAAGCGCAGGCAATAATGAGGTAGACTGTGAGGTCAAGTGTATTATCATGGGTAGAGCTGTGCTTCAAAGAGCCGGCATCCATCATTAAGGACCCCCACCACTCAGAACATGCTCTCTTCTCATTGTTACTGTCAGGAAGGAGGTACAGAAGCCTGAAGACACACACTCAGCAATTCAGCTTCAGCTTCCTCCTCTCTGCCATCCAGTTTCTGAATGGACATTGAACCCATAAACACGACCTCACTACCTTTTATTTCTGTTTTTGCACTACTTACTTAATTTAACTATTTCGTATACATATATATATACTTACT
This sequence comes from Hemitrygon akajei, assembly GCF_048418815.1. Lineage (NCBI taxonomy): Eukaryota > Metazoa > Chordata > Chondrichthyes > Myliobatiformes > Dasyatidae > Hemitrygon > Hemitrygon akajei. The sequence continues at coordinate 117,182,367 of NC_133124.1, forward strand.
TTAATTTACAGTTTTTATATGTTATGTTAACATGTATTGTATTGTACTGCTGCCGTAAAGTTAACAAATTTCACAACATATGCCAGTGATATTAAACCTGATTCTGATTCTGAAGTTTCTGTCTTGTCCTCAATACCCAGAGCCTGGACCTTAGTACCCTATTGTCCTGTTTATTATTTATTGTAATGCCTGCACTGCTTTATGAACTTTATGCAGTCCTGGGTAGGTCTGTAGTCTAGTGTAGTTGTTGTTGTTGTTGTTTTTTCTCTGTGTTGTTTTTTTTTACATAGTTCAGTTTAGTTTTTGTACTGTGTCATGTAACACCATGGTCCTGAAAAACGTTGTCTCATTTTTACTATGTACTGTACATAGCAGTTATGGTCGAAATGACAATAAAAGTGACTTGACTTGACTTGTCGTACAGGGGAACCATTCAATATTCTTATACAGATGGGATAGAAGATGTCCTTGAGACTGATGGTACATGTTTTCAAGCTTTTTCATCTTCTGTTAGATGGGAGGAGGAGCAGGGGTGAGTGGATCTCTGATTATGGTGGCTGCTTTATTTGAGGTATCAAGCAGTATAGGCAGAGTCCACAGGGAAGAGACCGGTGTACATGATGTGCAGAGATGTGTCCACAACTCTTTGCTGATTTTTCCAGTCACAGGCTTGTCATGGTGCATCCGAATAGGATATATTCCATAGTGCATCAAAAATATTGGTGAGGGTCAAAGGGGACGGGTCTAATTTCTTAGCTACCTGAGGAAGTAAAGACACGTGTGTGCTTTTTTTGTCTGTAGGGTTTCACTGATAAGGTAATGTAGCAGCAATGTTCGGGTTATGATTAGAGATAACAGGGTTTGGAATGCTGTTCTTTAATTTGAGTCTGGAAGAGAGGTTTTCGTGGTCTTTGGCCGGGAAGAGATGAGGAGAGAAGACGTGAATGGAGAGAATTGGTAGACCGCTGGATGGGGTGGACTTGGAACGAGGGTCCAAAGGGCAGCGACGATCAGAGGAGGTCGATGGTGGACGATTGATTTATCAGTGAGCTCCAACATTGTGCAACAGACTGTTTAATAAGATTGGGCCTTTCTTCCTTCTTTTTGTTTCTTTACTACCCATATAGTCAAAGTAGGGGTTATAAAGCTTAATCGTTAAATCACATTTTGTGTACTGTTTGTTATTTCAGGGTACTGATTTGTAACAGGGGACACATTGCGCAGCATCCACCCAAACGAAATTTCTTAAGTTTGGCTAGGCTGGGAGCTATATTAAGCCGCTAGCCAAAGCAAGAGTTATAGTTGTGGGGGCTACGCTTGGGATTGATTCCGTTGGATGATGTGTGATTACCCTGAGCAATGAACCCGTGGGGAAGATATTTGTACTCCGGATAAATTGTTAATTCCACTGTGAAGTACTGTTGAAGTTGTGATTATGAGCGGAGGTTTGATAAAATGGCTGGCGCCGCTCTTGCTTTAATGCAGACCAGTGCTGAGGTAGCGGTAGCTGGGGGCGGAGATTTCAAAGACAGGGTCCTCTCGTTTCTGAGGAGTGAGGGGAAAGAGTGGTCGGATTTCGAATGTCTAATTATTCCATGTCTCCCGGTGAAGAGTGAGAATTCAGCGTTAGTATCCGCCCTTACTTCTCTGGTAAATAAATGGAAAAGTCAGATTCAAAGTCCCAGCTGTGGCAGGATCCACCTATTCTCTGGAATAACACCTACCCCTAAAGTGGAGGAGGAGTATGAGACGTGGGCGGAACGGACCTTTCAGTTGTAAGATGAATGGCAGTGCTCGGATGATGAAAAGCAACAGAGATTGGTTGAGAGTTTGAATGGGCGTTGTGAGAGCTGTCAGGTTGAAATCTGCCGTAGTGACAGCTGTCAATTATCTGCAAGCACTGGACAATGCTTTTGGTCTGACAGGAAGCCCATTGGAGCTCCTGGTGGGATATCAGAACATGCGTCAGGAGAAGAGGGAGAAGCTTTCTGCTTTTATTTTTCGGCTAGAGAGGCAGTTAAATTGCTTGCAGCGCAGAGGGGTCATTCAGGCGGCTGAGGAGGGTCAGTTAAGAATGGACCAGATATCTAGGGTTGCTCAGTCCCAGGACCTGATTGCTTGGGGTCTCCGACAATCTCGAAAGATGCGCCCCCTCCATCTTTTGTTGAGCTGATCAGAGAGGTATGGGAAGAGGAGAACGCGGCGGAGGCCTCGGTAGTAGTCCCCTGCGGTGAAGTGACCACAGATAGCCAACCCCGGGGAGCAGAAGAGGAGATTGTGGCAGAGTTGAGAACAGAGATATGTTGGCTGTTATCAGCAGGTGTGACCCCCCAAATGATGGAGCTGATGGGGGGAGGTGGGTTCCCCAAGGGGACAAACAATGCGGAGGGCTGCTGGCCACAGGTGTCACGCCAGAAGGAGAGTGAGCCCCCGGGTCCCTCAGCAGGGAGGGTCATTGGGAAAACCTAGAGGAGACCGAGTGAGGGAATGGCCTGGTGTCTCTGGGGGAACACGTTCCCAGCAATGTACCAAGGAACCCCCGAAAGTGAAAAGCCCAATTCCTGAAGGCTTAGTGGGACCATGCTCCAGTGCGTCACTACGGATAGAGGGTATTTAAGCTAAAGCAATACTCAACACAGGTCACTTTGTTATAGCATTCGTTTTACAACCGGTATCTGAAGTGTTTACTATTGACACCATTCTGGGCACTGGAGATCTGGGGATTTAGTGCTAGTGATTATCCATACGACGGTTATTTGTCAGTGAAACTGGAGTTCTCGGAGGCCGATGTGGGAGTGTCTGAGGTCCTTGATATATTGGTGTGGGTTTGTCTGGATCCTGTTGAGACGGGCGGTGTTTCAATTCTGGTGGGGACCAACACCCCTTTTGTGAAGAGGCTCGTGGGGGCCTGAAAGGAGAAGGCTGGCGAGAGTTTTCCAGGAATATTGTCCGTGCACCCAGGGTTTCGAGCTGCTTTTGAGGAAGTGCGTGGCAGCATTAGGGCCGGATACCAAATTTAAACGAGGGACTGTGTGGTTCACTCAATCGAAGCCAATGGTGGTACAGCCTGGGGAAGTAGCAGGAGTGATAGGGACCCCCAAATTTCCCAGAGTGCCTGAGGGCAAAGCCCTCTTAGTGGACGCTTCGGAAGACCACAAGGGGGAGTCGGGATTTCCTGCTGGGGTACTGGTGAGGCCCGAATTGAAGAAGCCCTTGGTTGTACATGAACACAGGATGGCAATGATTGTCAGGAATGCTATGAAGAGGGAGGTCACTTCAAGCGGGGGATGCCCCTGGCGCATCTGTTCCCGGTGACGGTAATGTCTAGTGCCTCTGTGAGACACACCCGGGAGAAACTATAGGAAAAGGGGGGAAGTTGACCATTGAGTTATTCAACTTCGGGGACTCCCCGGTTCCTGCGGGTTGGAAGAGGAGGTTGGTAGAGAAGATGTTGAAACTGGAAGGTGTCTTTTCCACAGACAAGTTTGATGTGGGTTGTTTCAAGAGTACATGTCACACTATCCACATGGCGAAGGATACCCCATTCAGAGAGAGGTCACGGCGACTGGCCCCTGCAGAGGTGGAGGACGTTCGGCAGCATTTTTGCAAGTTGAAGGAAGCTGGGATCATCACCGAGTCCCAAAGCCCCTATACGTCCTCAATAGTAGTGGCCCGAAAGAAGAATGGGAAGGTACAGATGTGTGTGAACTATAGGACTCTGAACAGGCGTACCATCCCTGACCAGTATACTGTCCCGAGGATTGAAGACACACTGGTCTGCCTGAGTGGTGCAAAGTGGTTCAGTATGCCGGACTTGAGTGGATATTACCAGATCCCCATGAGAGAGGCCGACAAAGAGAAAATGGCATTTATATGTCCCCTGGGATTTTTCTAGCTCAAAACATTGCCCCAGGGAATCTCGGGAGCTCCTGCAACCTTCCAGCAGGTCATGGAGAAGACGACGGGGGATATGAATGCTTGAGGTATTGGTATATCTGGATGACCTGATAGTATTTGGATCCACCTTGCAAGAACATGGAGTGAGGCTGCTGAAGGTGCTGACCTGCCTGAAAGCTGAAGGGTTAAAACTTTCCATGGACAAATGCCAGTTCTGCCAAACATCTGTTAGCTACATTGGGCACATAGTCTCAGGGGATGAGGTAGCTACTGACCCAGCTAAGATCGAGGTGGTTACCACTTGGCCAAGGCCTCAGACTGTGAGCACTCTGCGCTTGTTCCTTGGATTCTGTGGTTACTATCAGAGGTTTGTGAAAGGCTATGCAAAAGTGAGTCACCCTTTGAATCAGCTTCTGTGCAGTTACCCTCCCTTGGGGAAGAAAGGGAGGGGGGGGAAGGACAGGAGGGTAAAGAGTATTTTAGCCTGTCGGAGCCCTTCGGACTGAGGTGGGATGTAAAATGTGAGGAGGCCTTTCAGTCGCTGAAGGAGCTGCTGACCCAGGCACCGATGCTGGTGTTTGTGGACCCCCCATTGCCGTATGTACTATACATGGATGCCAGCCGAGAGAGTTTTAGGGGGCGTCCTGTATCAGGATCAGGGCTCCAGGTTGAGGCCCATTGCATTTGTCAGCTGGAGTCTGTTGCCTTCAGAGAAAAACTACCCCACGCACAAGTTTGAATTTCTGGCATTGAAATGAGCGGTGGTGGATAAGCTGAGTGACTATCTCTATGGGGCCAAGTTTGAGTTGAGGACGGACAACAGCCCCCTAATTTATATCCTGACCTCAGCAAAACTGGATGCTACAGGCCATCGGTGGTTGGTGGTGTTGTCTGCCTATAATTTCAGCCTGAAGTACCGGCCGGGAAGCAAGAGCATTGATGCTGATGCTTTGTCCTGACGGGTGCATGAGGGACCGGTCAGGGACGAGGAGTGAGCGGTAGATCAATTGGGAGCTTCTGATGACTCCATCCCCTAAGTTTACTGTAACCTGACTGCTCTGAAGACAAATCAGCTGCCGGAACTGAGTTGTGGGGAAATGGCTGCTGCTCAGTGAGATGATCCGGGCATTGGTACTATTTGGGCAGTGTGTCTGCAGGTATCTCAGCCTCTGAGCGATCCAGAAGGAGGGAATCTAACCGGAGATCTTCCTCATTTCCAAGATATAAATAATAACCAAGCTGTAAGCAAATAATTTGCTGGCTTATATCACACTTCGAAACTTCTTTGATTATTCTCCCAAACCAACGTAATTTGAAGCATATGTGGTGCATAAGATGATAACACCATAAGATATAAGAGCAGGTTTATGCCATTCAACCCATTGAGTCTGCTCTGCCATTTGATCATGACTGATTTTCATTCCCTCTCTGCCCCATTCTCTTGCCTTCTCCTTGTAATTTTTGATTCCATTGCTAAACCATAACCTACACCTAAATGTACTCAATTACTTGGACTTCACAACTGCCTGTGGCAATGAATTCCAGAGTCCACCACCCTCGAACTCAAGAAATTCCTCCTAATCTCTGTTCTAAAGGGATGTCGTTGTATTCTGAGGCTGTGCCTTCTGATCCTAAACTCTGCCACTATTGGAAACATGCTCTCCACTTCCACTCTGTATAGGCCATTTAATATTTGATAGGTTTCAACGAGATGTGTAAGCACAATGGTGTCTGGGTGCTGAGCTATGTAACAGAAGGTGCACTATGTCCCGGTGCCTGGCTAATACCCGAATTGGGAAGATGGGGAAGGAATTCACAAGACAAGCACCCATCCCATTTGTATTTGACTTGTTTGATCAGTGTTTGTTGGTTGACATTTGCACCAATAATTTCATTGTTGTATCCATGAGAATGGTGTCTTTCTGTAACTTTTTTATCCACTGACTGCCAGAGTCTTGCATTATTGGGTTACTGGGTATATATTATACAACATGCAATATTTACTTGCAGTCATATATTGTCTTCCTCAGCAGGCTGTTTTACAGAGTCATAAATAACATCAATAACAAGTCTGATTTTATTTTGCTGCTTGAATGAAAGCCGTCTTTACCCTGCTGTTCTCTGTTCATATTACACAATGTAATCTGCAGTGAACCAGCACCTCTGTTTGATAGGGCAACTATGGAAGGAATTTTTCCATATTTTGTAGAGGGTCAGATCTTGGGGCCATTGATGTCATCTATTGTGGTATTCATGAGGAACTGGGTGATATGAACATGAAACTTCCTTCCACAGGAAATGTTGCTAAATAAACACAAGGGGTAAGGAATGAAAGATGGGAAGGAGATGGGAAGGGGTGAGGGGTAACAAGTGATCCAATGGGCAAGTTTCAGCAGACAGCCAACAGGGTCAATTCTTTCCTGTACAATAGACAGAATGCTGGTGGAAATCAGGTGACATCTGTGGAGGGAAATGGACAGTTAAACATTTCTGGTCAAGACTATTCATCTGAACTGGAAGACAGAGGGGAGATAGCCAGTATCTGTCCTGATGTTGAGTCAGAGCATTCCCAGGGATCATGATGGAAGTGTCTGGGACATCAATTGTTCCATGAGGATGTATAGCTCAAGCTAGGATTAAATATTGGAAAGTACCTAGCAGCATAGTGACCATAGGAAAAAAATCACTCTTGGTATTTAATAGACATCACACCTACTGATTTCCTTGAGAAACAGACAAATTGTCCTTCATCCGAAATGCTGAAATGTTGGTGGCCAATTTCCTTCCATAGATGCAGCCCGATCTTTTGTGTTCCTCTATCAGGAACCTATTAATCTCTGCCTTAAATCCACAAGATGACATGACCTTTACAGACCTCAGTGGCAAAGAAATCTACAGATTCACTATCCTCTGGTTGAAGAAGTCTTTCTTAATTTCATTTCTAATGGGATGTTCCTTTATTCTGCCACTGTGTCCTCAGATCCTAGTTCCTCCTACAATAGAAACATCCTCTGCACGTCAATTCTATCCAGGCTGTCTGTATCCAGTAGGTTTCAATGAAAAACCCCTCATCTTTCTGACCTCTGGAAATATTAACTCTTCTTATATATGAAGAGCTTCCATCCCGAGATCATTCCAGTAAAACCTACTCTGGTGCCTCTCCAGGGCTAAAACATCTTACCTTAGAATGGGAACCAAAACAAGATTTCAAATGTAGACTGATAATGTCTTATTAAGCCTCAGCAGTATATCCTTACTTTTATATTCTAGTGCTTTCAAATTCATGAGACCATAAGATACAAGAGAAAAATTGGATCATTTAGCCTATTGAGTCTGCTCTACTAATTCACCATGGCTGACCCATTTTTTTTTTCTCAGCCCCAATCTCCTTCCCTCTTCCTGGATCCCTTCATGCCATGAATCTATCAACTTCTGTCTTAAATATACATAATGACTTGGCCTCCACAGCCACTTGTGGCAAAAAATTCCTCAGATTCATCACTCTCTGACTAAAGAAATTCCTCCTCATTTTTGTTCAATATGGACGTCCCTCACATAAGGCCTCACAACTGCCTTATAAAGTTACAACATTACATCTGTGCTTTTGTATACTAGCCCTCTCAAAATGAATGCTAACATCACATCTGCCTTCTTCACTACTGACTCAACCTGAAAATAAACCTTTAGGGCATCCTACACGAGAACTCCCAAGACCCTTTGCACCTCTGAATTTTGAATTTTCTCTCCAGTTAGAAAATAGTCTTTGGTTTTATTTCTTCTACTAAAGTGCATGAGCACACACTTCCTGACACTGTATCCTATCTGCCATTTATTTCCCTATTCTCCTAGTCAGTCTAAGTCCTTCTGCAATCTCTCTGGTTCCTCATCCCAACCAACCTTTCACCTATCCATGCTAGTATCATTCCTGTAATACCATTGGCTCTTAACTTTTAATCAGCCTCATGTGTGGCACCTTGTCACAGGCCTTCTGAAATTCAAAGTACAAAACATCCACCAATTCTCCTTTGTCTACCCTGCTTGTTTTTTTTTAACAAATTCCAACAGATCTGTCAGGCAAGATTTTCCTTTAAGGAAACCATGCAGACTACAGCATATTTTAACATGTGCCTCCAAGTACCCCTGAAACCACATTCTTAGCAATCGACTCCAACATCTTCCCAACCACAGAGATCAGACTAACTGGCCTATAATTTCCTTTCTTCTGCCTCTCTCCCTTCTTGAAGAGTGGAATGACATTTGCAATTTTCCGGTCTTCTAAAACCATACCAAAATCCATTGATTCTTGACAGATCATTACTAATGCCTCCTCAATCTCTTAAACCACCTCTTTCAGGCCCCTGGGATGCAGTCCACCTGGTCCAGGTTACTTATCTAACTTCAGACCTTTTCAGTTACCCAAGCATCTTCTCCCTAGTATTGGCAACTTCACTCACTTCTGCCTCCTGACACTCAGGAAAATCTAGCATGCTGCTAGTGTCTCCCACTGTGAAGACTGACACAAAATACTTATTCAGTTCATCCACCATTCCTTTGTCCCCCATTAGTAGCTCACCAGCATCATTTTCCAGCAGTCCAATGCCTACTCTAGCCTCTCTTTCACACTTTATATGACTGAAGAAACTTTTGGTGAACTCTTTAATATAGCTTAACCATATTCCATCTTTTCCTTCTTTATGTATATTTTAGTTGCTTTCTGTTGGTTTTTAGAAGCTTCCCAATCCTCTAAATTCCCATTAATTTTTGCCCTACTATATGGGCTCACTTTGCCTTTTATGTTGTCTTTGTTTCTTCTTGTCAGCCATGGATGCATCATCCTATCTTTAGAACAGTTCTTCTGCCTTGGAAAATTCAGTGCTAAAATTGCATTTAAGATAAAGATAAAATCTTAAACTGATGACTGCCCTGCTGAGCAGTCATAAATAAAAATACAGAAGAGTAGTCAATATGCAAACAACTTCCATATTGACATTATCCCTTAAACAACCCTTTTTTAAAAACATCTTCCTCTGTCATTGCTGTTTGTTGTAACGAGTTTATTACTTTTGTTCATCTATTCGTTATGTGCTTTCATGTATGACGTAGGCGATCATGGCCTTTCCTGACCATGATTGTTCTTGGCAAATTTTTCTATAGCAGTGGTTTACCATTGCGTTCTTCTGGGCAGTGTCTTTATTACATTACAACAATGATTCGCCTAGTTCAGAGGGCAGGGAAGAACGAGCCTCAGTGTTGACATCATACAGAGAGGCTGGGTAAAGACAATGGATTTTCTCTCTTTTTGTGAGTTAGTTATCCTGAATGATTTCTTACCACTGACCAATACTTGCTGCATGGAGACCAGGGTTTTATTCTAGACCTATTCCTTGTTAGTCCAGACCCCTGTATAAGCAGTTACAAAACTCAACTGCTTTGCTTCTGTACCCACTGGCTCTGGGATTCTATACACAGCTGAACTGAAAGACTAAGCATTATTTCCACAGTAGGCCAATCTTTATCACATATAGAATATTAGAGATAATTTGTTTGAAATATTTGGTCATTTTGCTATTGGAAAGATGGCATTAAGCTGGAATGAGTGCAGAGGAAGTTTACTAGGATGTTAATGGGATTCAAGAGACTATGTTATGGAGAGAGGGAGAGCAGGCTGGGATTATATTCATCAAAGTGTAGCAAAATGAGGGGTGATCTTGTAGTGATATATAAAATCATGAAGGGTTAGTTAGGGTGAAAGCTCTCAGTCTTTTTCGATCAAGAACTAAAGGGTAGTGGACTTAAGCTGATTGGGAAGAAATTTGCTATGAAGCTGAGGGACAACATTTTCACGTAGAAGGTGATCCATATATGGAATGAGCTGCCAGAGGAAATGGTTGAAGCAGGTGCTTTAAGAGCATTTAAAAGATACTTGGACAGGTACATGGATAGGAAAACTTTAGAGGGAGATGGGCCAGATGCAAGCAAGTGGGTCTAGCATTGGTGGGTGCCTTGATTGAATGGATCAATTGGGTCGTAGGGCCTGATTTCTTGCTGTATGACCCTATGACTCTATGACCCTATGGTAACACTTCAAGAGACAACTTCTTTGGCTGTAAAGGATGTGAACGTCAATGTGGGCTACATTTTCTTACCACCAATATCAAAGCTTTTTTTTACAGAAAAGTATTCTTGCTTTAGGAGCCTTTAATGTTGACAAAGTTGCTGCCTGGATAAGAGAGCGTGTTTTCTTAGAAAATAGGTTGAGCAAGTTAGGGCTTTTTATTTTGGAGTGAAAGAGGACAAATGATGACTTGAAAGAGGTGCATAAGATGATAAGAGGCGTGAAAAGAGTCGACAGCCAGAGACTTTTTTCCCCAGAGCAGAAATGACTAACACAAGGGGCCATAATTTTAAGGTGATTGGAGGAAACTATATGGGTGCTGTCAGAGATGGTTGCTTTTTACACAGAGTGATGGGTGCATGTAATGTGTTGCCAGGGGTATTGGTAGGGGCAGATATGTTAGACATATAAAAAGGTCTTAGGTAGGCACATGGAAAGAAAAACAGAGGGCTATGTGGTTAGATTGATCTTAGAGCAGGTTAAAAAACTGGCACAGCATCATGGGGTGAAGGGTCTGTACAGTGCTATATTATTCCATGCTTCTATGTTCTATGAAATCCTGATTTCATTTCCTATCCTCAAGCTTATTTGAACTTTACCTGAAAAGGGAAGATTAAAGGAGACACTTCTGATTTCCTCCTCTTCAGAACAAGGTCAATGAGGCACATCAGGTGTAGTTGCCCAAAGTGAGCAGTAGTCCTGTATTCCTCCAAACTTGCCTTCTTCCTCATGCAAAGGATTTCCTTGCCCCACTACTAGTGGTCGAAACCGAGTTCCAGAGCTCCTCTAAACATCACTTATTTCCCTTAAAACATAGATTTTGTAACCTCCTTATTAGTGGTACTCCCTGTACCTAATAAAGTGGCCACTGAGTCTATGCCCATGGTGTTCTGCTGTTGTAGCCCATCCACTTCAGGTTTCAATGTGTTGTGAGTTCAGAGATGTTCTTCTGCACACCACCATCATAACATCATGTTTATCTGAGTTACTGTCAACCTTCCTGTCAGCTTCAACCAGTTTGGCCATTCTCCTCTGACCTCTCTCATTGACAAAGCAATTTTGTCCATAGAATTGCCATTCACTGGATGTTTTCTTGTTTCTCACACCATTTTCTGTGAACTCTAGAGACTGTTTTGTGTGAAAATCCCAGGAGGTTGGAGGTTTCTGAGATAATCAAACCATCCTGTCTTGCATCAACAGTTAGCCCATGGGCAAAATCACTTAGATCACATTCATTCCTCATTCTGATGTTTGGTCTGAACAACAAATTAACCTCTTGACCATGTCTGTATGTTTTTATGTATTGTGTTGTTGCCACATGATTGTCTGACTATCTATGTGCATTAATGAGCAGGTGTACAGATGTACCTAATAAAGTGGTCAGTGAGTGTATTTCACTGAGGAAGTTTTTGGTTGCACACAAGATGCAAGAAAAACACAATAGGTCAGGCAGCGTCATTGAAGGGAAATTAACAGCTGACCTTTCATCAGGTCGAAATTATAAAATTATAGCCAATAACTGTTAGAAACTGGTCAAGGAAAAGGGTGGAGCAAACGATTGGTGGATGACAGGCAGATGGTTGAGGGGAGAGTGAACATAGTGACAGGGTCTGGGAGCCGATAGGAAGAGGCTACAGCTGATGGAATCTGATTGGAGAGGAAGGAGGAAGGGGGGGTCAGGTGGGCAAATGGGAACAGTGGTCACCCACTTTAATGACCCTTGAGTTCATTGTCAAACTTTTAACAAACAGCTTCTGCAAGGACTTTAAGTGTTTGCTATTAACACAATGAACTTTTGTACAAGTAACATAGTGGGGAGAAATTCACTAGGGCTAAGAATATTAGAGCCATTGGCTATAAACAGTTTTACTTCATCAGTTCCATAAACTTAACACAAGGCAGAATTTCAGTCCATTCATTTTTTATACGGTGGAATGATTTGTAGTCACTAATGGATAAGACCTAGGGAGGGAGATAGACTTAGTTATTAACAAGCCAGCATGATCAGTCTGGAGCACATTCTCAGTCTGCCCTTGCACTTTCAGAATAAGCTAATAATTAATGGAAAATTGCAGCGTGGATAAGGTACTATTGCATTGCCCACAGAGCAGAAATATTGTGGAAGAACCCTCATAATCTCAGTCAGGAGCCTCTACTAATAAGGTTAAAGATTAGTTGTGTAATTATTATAACAGTTCTGTGTTGCCTTTCATAACTTTCAAAGCCAATGAACATGCTTTGATTTCCTAACTTTGCAATGAAGGAAATGCGGCAGCTAATTTTCAAACAGCAATATCCCACCAACAAGATGGTGATAATAATCAGGCAATCCATTAGGCTAAAGGATAAATACTGGCCAAGACGCCGCAGCTCTAATGACGGTTTTAACAGTTTTAAATTCCAGACGGTTAACATAGATGCTGTTGAAAAGCCTACCTTTAATGTTTCTGCCTGTGAGAACTGACTAAGAAGAAAGAAAGCTTTTGCCATTGACTTTGTACTCATTTCCTGTTTCTTCGTCAATTCTTCCACACTTAATGCTCCACCTCATATCTGTGCAGCTAATTAAATCCATTTACATTTCAGATGATTGTACGTCAAGTTACAGAAATTCTTCTTTACTTAACTAAATGCCAGCATTCGTTGTGTGTGGTTTGTTACTTTTGCTGAGTGGCTGTTTTTATTCAGCTTACTAGTTGGCAATCAGTTGCGTTGAAGGCTACTAGTTCAGCTAAGATTACTCATAAATGCACTTACAACCAAATTACGATCATCGTTTAATAGATTTGGTCATTGAATTAAATGTGACCTTGCTCTGGGAAATGAGCCTGATTATATTTCTGCATCATTAGCTGATACTAAGAGATTGATCACAGCTTGCTATATGCTTTTTGTATTATTTAAGATGTGCTGTGAGACCTCTTCTTTCCTTTTTAGATGCAGTGCAAAGCAGTAACTATTGGTGGATGGGTAGTAGTTAAGCTGGACTCCAGACAGTTTCTCTTTCTATCCAAGGACAAAGCAAAAACTAAGCTACTCTAACATTCTGGTGAAAATATGAAGGGGATTCTAAACTAAACTGAATGTAACCTCCAGCAGAACATTCCCAATCTAAAATATTTCTGAGGGCCACTCACAGGAATGTAGTGCTGCTAGGCTTTCTGAAATGGACTCATTTTCAAGGATTCTTCATCTCATGTTCTCACTATTTGTTATTATGATTTTGTTCTTTTTGCTTTTTGTATTTGTACAGTTTGTTGTATTTTGCACATTGGTTGCTTGCCCATCTTGTGTAAGGTTCTTCATTGACTCTATCATGTTTACTGCAAATGCCCACAAGAAAATGAATCTCGGGGTAGTGTATGGTGTCAGATATGAACTTTGATAATAAATTTACTTTAAACTTTGAATTTTGAAGTGCCAACTTTTTGTACTTTCCAAAAAGTCACGCTAGAAAATCTTGACCTCTGGCATTGTCTGTGTGGACTTTGCATGTTCTCCTGCGGCCATGTGGTTTTCCTCCATGTGCTTCTGTTTCCTCCCACATCCCAAGGGCTTGTGGGATTGTTAACTGGCCTTTGTAACTTGTCCCACAACATGAGTAAGTAATGGAACCTAAGAAGGCAGGTGGTGTGGAATTCGATGGGAATGTGGGGAGGATGCATTAGTGTGGGATTAGAGTAAAAATGGATGCTTGAGGGTTGACACAGACTCAGTGCACTGAAAGGCTGCATTACAATGACTCTAACTGTGCCTGTAAACTTGAGTTCCAATGTTCTTCTTCAAAATGATAACTCAGGATCATTTGTGTTCTCCCCAGCAATTAGCCTACTTTAATGTTTTTCTTTCGCAAAACATGATATCTCCAACAGTATGGCACTCTCTCACAGCCAGTCAAGTTCTCAGTCTCAAGCTTGTGAGTGGGATTTGACCACCCCCCCCTGCCCCCGTGGGATTTGACACAGAGTTGCCCATAGCTGACATTACAAAATTCTTGTACCAGAAATTTCTATTCTTCTATATGACGATAACCACAGTGTCAACTGATGGGTGATCTAGTCTTGGTTTCTCAAGGTCCTGACAAATCAAATATAATGTGAAAAATGTAAAAGTAGCTATTCTGGCAGGGGAAGTAAAAAAGTATATTCCCTAAATGATGGGTGATTGTGCAGTATTTAGGATTAGCATGTAGGACAACACAGACAGCATGAATCACATTGTCTAAAGCACCTATTCCATGCTTTATCACTCTATGACTCTCTTCTCCATGGATTGTCACCTTGTCGCGGTGGAGAAGCCTGTGTAGTCCTGAGATCCTGAGAGCGATGCCGTCTGGAGCTACACTCCTGGTAGGGTCACCCATGGCGGCAAGGTCGAGGGTGAGGTCCCTGACAAAGAACAATCCAACCAAGACCTCAACGGTGGAACAGGCGGACGAAGTTACTTCGAACTCAACGGCTGTGAAGGCAGGTGAAGGCAGATGAAGGCTGCAAAAATCCATCAGCTCCAATCGTCGTGGTTTCCATGCCATTGGAATCAGTTGGTTGATTTGTGAATTATCGTGTGCTTCTTGGAGTGCAACATCAAGTACATGTTAAACAAATACAGGCACAGTTGTCTTCGCTCTGTGGGACTCTATGACTCTGGGCCTGAAAGGGATCCAGTGTCCTAGTGCACCATTGCAAAAGGCTTGTATGCACAAGTAATCACAAGTAATTAAAGGTAAGCTAACAGAATATTGTTCTTTTATTGCTAGGGGAAATGGAGATCATCCTTCCGTTATAAAGGGCATTAGTGAGACAACCATCTGGAGCACTGCTCATTTACAGAAGAATGTGAATGTGTAGGCAAATTTTCAGAGAAGGTTACTTGACTGATACCTGGAAAGGGTGTGCTTCCTTTTGAGGGAATGATGAACAAACTGGGTTGTATCTGCTGGAGTTTAGAAGAATGAGAAGGGACTTGACTGAAATATATAAGGTCCTGAGT
Organism: Hemitrygon akajei; assembly: GCF_048418815.1. Taxonomy (NCBI): domain Eukaryota; kingdom Metazoa; phylum Chordata; class Chondrichthyes; order Myliobatiformes; family Dasyatidae; genus Hemitrygon; species Hemitrygon akajei. Next base: position 117,197,368 of record NC_133124.1, read on the forward strand.
GATTTTCACAGTCATTATTTAACAATAAGGTCACCTGCTAATTCAGAGATTAGACAATCTTCTTTCCTTCATAGAATAGTGAATCCTTGAAACTCTTGTGAAAGCCAAGCCTTTGAATACTTTAAGGTGCAGGTAGATGTATACGTGATAAGCAAGAGGATCAAATGTCACAGTGAGTAGACAGGAATGTGGAGATGAGGTTACAATCAGATCATCTATTATTAAATTGCAGAGCATTTATCAGTCTATTGGCTTGAAGCATAGGTTGTATTGTCAACCTGTCAGAGCACAGCCTCAGAGCATAGAATTCTTGTTGGACATTTCATATGAAAGCAACTAGTTCAGCTATTGTAGAGTTCAATGGAACAGACTTTCAGAAGAGAACTATAATGAGCTGTTGCTACAAAAGTGAGTATTCAGTACTACTGACTGAAAACAAATTTCTAGACAAATTATATGCAGCCTGTTGCTTGGAAGACTTTTCCTGAAAACACAGTGGAAGTATATTCAACTGCACCTTTTAGAACAGAAACTGTGAAGTGCTTGAAGAGGTGAAGAATACATATGGTGAGAGAAGGGAGAATAAGAGTAGTTGGATTACACATTGAAGGATCCAGCACAGCTACAATCATCTCTGTCTGTACTGAGTTAGCAAGTTACCTTGGATCAGAACCACAAAGAAAGAGGCCTTTGAACCCATCAAATCCAAACCCTTCCCTGCAGACCACTCACATCAGTCTCTTTCTCTTTCCCTATTTCCCTGCAGCATTCTCAACTTATTTTCTTTCATGCTCCAGTCAACTCACCCTCATTTTCTTTGTGCCAATTCCCTATACTTGGAGTAATTTATAGTCACCAAACAACCTACCAGGATGTAACAGGAAACTGGAGCACCTGGAGGATTCAGTGTGCCAGTGTGCTTTGAAAGGTTTGATGTTCTAATAACATGGCACAAAGAGCAACACATGATGCAACCTTTATTGAAAGGAAGTCTATTTTTGTTGTTTTCCTCTGTAAAGACTGTAAGGTTATTATACTTATATACTGTTCCCTTTGGTGAGATTCAGTACAGGCAGCAGAGTTAAAAGGGATTTCATTTAACAGGTTTATCCTGGGACTCCTACGTAACATGAAGGTGAACATGGTGGAAAATGTTAATACAGTAAGGTCTTAAGAAAATTAATATGATTACCATAAGCTGGAGGCAACATAAAATAAGTCTATTTTAAGCTAACTTCCTACATTTATGGTTGTTAATCTGTGAAATACATTGGCACTAAGTACACTGAATGTGGATTCAGTTGAAGGATTTTTACAAAGGAGGTACAGATTTCTTATTTAGAGGGATTAAGGCTTATTGGCAAGGCAGTAAGAAGATGAAAATGGCCTTTTTGGTTTGTGAATGAACACTTCAATAATCGGGCTCCTTGGTCTGAGCTAAAGGTCTTTTATTCATTCATCTCATTTATGTAAATATTGTGCTTCATCTGGCTATAAAATGCTCAGAAATTGTGCTGGAGGCATTTTGGAACCAATTATAACAGGGGTAATGGCCAAGCTGTAGCCTGGCTTCCCATCTCTGAGGCAAGGTCGCAAACTCCCAGGCTGCACAAAGAGTCATAGAGTAACATAAGACAGAAATAGGCCCTTCAGTCCAACTGGTTCGTGCTGGCCAAGATACCCATCTAAGTTTGCAACCTGACAAACACCTTGTGCAATTTCGGTCCATATCCCTCTAAACCTTTCTGATTCATATACCTAGTCAAGTGCTTTTATAAAATCTACCTGCTTCAACCATTTCCTCTGGCAGCTCATTCCATTTACAGACCACCTTCTGGGTGAAAAAAGTATTCCCCAGAGTTCTCAGCAGCATATATGGGACCCACCTGAATTTTGGAGTACAGTACAGGACACAAAATCTGCACCTGAATTCAGAGAAGAGGCACAGTGATGTCTGAGTGGACAGGATATCCATAAATAATATTAATCCTTCGTTTTCCTCCTTTTGCTGCCAGACTTTGATATTTGTATAGGCGAGAGTGCAAAAAGGCTTAAACCTTGCCATTCCTGGAAACTGGAAGGGATCATGTATAGTACCTCGTTCTTTTTAAATCTCTCTCATCTCACCCTAAATCACAACTATCCAGCTTTTGATTTCTCAATCCTTGGAAAAGATATGATGTGCATTCACCATATCTAAGCTCCTCATGATTTTATATGCCTCTATAAGATCACGTCCCAGTCCCCTATGCTCCAATAATAAGTAATGTTCCAGCCTGCTCAACCTCTCTCTAAAACTCAGTCACTTGGATACCAGAACATCCTTGTACATCTCCCCTGCACTCTTTCCATCTTATTGGCTTCTTTCTTTAAAGGAGGGGGTGAGAAAAACTGGACACAATATCCCAAGTGCAACCTGACAAACATCTTGTACAACTGCTACATATCATCCTAACTTCTATACTCATACCCTGACTAATGAAGGCCAGTGTGCCAAAATCATCTTCACCACTCTATCTAACTTACACCATTTCCAGGGAACTTATTAGGCTCCAATTCCACTTCATAACCCATGTTGGGCCAGCGTTGATTGGCCAAACAATTGTGATGGGGATATTAACATGGGTAGTGGTAAGGGTGTTGATGGATCTGGGCAGCTGTAGGAGAACTTAAGGACAAGTATAGTCATAAATTTAGGAAAATTAAGTAAGTAATGAATGAAATTGGTTTTCCATGTGCCCAGATTTATGGACACTCACTCCAGCATGTTATTATATTCCACAGACCCTGTTAATATTGTAATATATAACAGGCATACCTCAAAGTTTTGCACTATCAAGCAACAAGCTGGAGATGATGGAAATCTGTAACTGGAACAGAAAATGTTAGATATACTCAACATGACAGGTGGTTTCCACAGTGACAGGAACAGATAACTTTTCAAGTCCAGAACCTCTCAGCAGAACTATTCTTTATATGAGTGGCCTGAAACAGTAACTTTGCTTCTCTTTCCCCCAGCGCTTTATGAGTTTTTGAGTATTCCCAGCATTTACTGATTTTCTTTAAAACCCATTGACGTCGTTTGAGGTAAGCATTCCAAACACTGAAAATTCAATAAAAAAGACCGAGGTACTATACATGATGTCTTCCAGTTTCCAGGAATGGCAAGGTTTAAGCCTTTTTGCATTCTCGCCCATACAAATAACAAAGTCTGGCAGCAAAAGGAGGAAAACGAAGGATTAATATTATTTATGGATATCCTGTCAACCCAGACATCACTGTGCCTCTTCTCTGAATTCAGGCGCAGATTTTGTGTCCTGTACTGTACACCAAAATTCTGGTGGGTCCCAAATATGCTACTGAGATGTACAGATTTTACAGGGCTGAGAATTGCCTGTAGATTGTGATTGAATTGTAGAATTATAGAACATTACAGCACAGTAACAGGCTCTTCAGTCCATTTAGTCATTACCAAACTATTCTTCTGCCTCGTGTCATCAACCTGCACCTGGACCATAGCCCTCCATACCACTTCCATCCATGTACTAATCCAAATTTTTCTTAATTGTTGAAATTGAACCCATTCTACCACTTCCACTGACAGCTTGTTCCACACTCTCACCACCCTCTGAGTGAAGAAGTTTCCCCTCATGTTTACCTTAAACATTTGCTTTCATCCTTAACCCACGACTTCTAGTTCAAGTCTCACCCCACCTCAATGGAAAAAGCCTGCTTGAACTTACCATATCTATAATTTTGCACACCTCTATTAAATCTCCCCTCATTCTACTTTTCTGGGAATAAAGTCCTAACCTATTCAACCTTTCCCTATAACTCAGATCCTCATGCCTTTCACGAACTGTTTCAATTACATCTCCATTGCAGCAGGGTGATATCCCAAATCTGGACATGATACAAAGAATGCGTAAAATTATAGGTTACAGGAAGTGGGGAAGTGGGGGGCTGAGACTAGTGGGATCGCTCTGAGAAGTAGCATCGATACAAAGGGCTGAATAGCCTACTTCTAGGTCATTACAATTCATGAACCATCTGGTTTTGTGATAGATATTCACTTCTCATGGCTGAGAGGCGTTTGCTAAACTCAACTTTCTGGCACAGCTGTATGACCTTTCCAAAGGGTCATAGTTGTTAGTGATAAAGTTAAATTGTTATCAAGTATTCTTTGTTCACCTTTTGTTGTAAACAAGAGCCAGTCCCCAGTTATAAATTGTAATCAGCAAAGTAAAGCAGCCAGGAGACTTGTCTTCATTAGCCAAATGCAAGACAATGGAGTTATGTCACTTAGCATATCAAACATGGTTACAGCCCTCACAGCATTAATTGTGGATGTTTAGGATCTCTGTCACCAGAAGCTTTTAAGACCATCTGTGTGAGTTACTTTGTCCCAGCAAAGGTACCCGGAAAACATCACATGCAGATGATGTGATCTAGTAAGAAACAGTATAAGTACCATCACAGTTCAGAGATTGTTAGGAATGACAAGCAGAAGAACCAAAAGATGGGGTTACAGAAAGAAGAAATGGAATTTATTTTTCAAATTTCAGATTCTGCAACAAAACTTGTTTGTTTGCTACGGGTCTAGTTCATGAGAATTGTACCTGTGTTTGGAAATACTTTGTAATTCTTCTCTAATTCAGAAATATTTTATAAATTAGAAATCATCTGTGAGCATTAAATGTGTGTTAAGAACTATTTGTCTAAATATAAACATGTGTCAATAAAAATAAAATAAGTAATTCTGTTTAAAACATGCTTAATTGGCTGGACGTATCTCTTCATTGGTAGGGAGGTGGAACCCAGCAAATGAGCATTGGGTATTTGCAGCTAAACCTCACTGCAGAGGTTAGACAAGGAAATTAGTTAGTCCTTGAAAAGTATGTAGATACTGTGTAATCTCCTTATGGTGAGGGTACCTGTAGACCTGTAGATATCAATATTGGATAGGGCTATCAGGTTAACTATAGTCCAACTTAAGGCATAGGCACTGTTCATGATGTATCTGTGTGTGTCTACCTACTGTATATCTCTGTGGGAGAGGTGTTTTGTCCCTTTTTGGGTAGATTATCTGGACTGTTCAATCTTCACCAACAACCTAAATGTTCAATATGTACTGTAAATAGCTAAAAAGGTACAGTGAGCAAACACATAATATCTAAGGAATATATATTACTGCCATTCCATATATATAAAATATTCATGAGAATGTTAGGAAGATGGCCCTAAGGATGACCTGGTAGGAGAATACCTCCAACAGAAGGCAGGGGACATGGAAATGGAAGTGGGTGAAACACAGCCAGTGAACCAAAGGCCATGGCAGGACAAGCCACTGCACAGGATTAACCATCACGAGGTGTCAGAGGTGGCTGACATAAGAAAATCCTGCCAATGGCTGGAAATGGCAGGGTTGACGGACAGCACAGAGTCACAGCTCATGGCTGCACAGGAACAGGCACTGACCACAAGAGCAATAAAAGCAGGTGTCTATCACACCGGATATGACCCGAGATGCAGACTGTGCAAGGAATTCACTGAAACCATCCAGCACATACATAGTAGCAGGGTGCAAGATGCAGGCAGAGAAAGCATACACAGAATGGCACAACCACTTTGCAGGAATTGTGTACAGAAACATTTGCGTTGAGTATGCATTGGACACTCCCAAATCCATAAGGGAAACTCCCGAGAAGATAGTGGAGAATGATAGCTAAGATCCTGTGGAACTTCCAAACACATACTGATAAGCAGGTACTGGCCAGCCAACCAGACATAGTAATACTGGACAAGGAACATAAGAAAGCAACAGTAATAGATGTGGCAATCCCAAATGACAGTAACATCAGGAAGAAAGAATATGAGAAGCTGGAGAAATACCAGGGCTTGAAAGAGCAGATAGAAAGGATGTGGAAAATTAAAGCCAGAGTAAGCCCAGTGGTGATAGGAGCACTTGGATCTGTGACACCTAGACTGGGAGAGTGGCTCCAACAAATCCCAGGAACAGATGAGGATTGTAGTATTCCTTTAGAATCATTGAAGGGCATTGAAGAGCCTCACATGAAAAGTTTTAGTTGAGGTTTTTTGGATCAAAATTGATATTTTACAACCACATACTTGTAATCATATTTGTCATAGAGTCATACAGTTGGAATCAAACCACTCAACCTATATGATCTGGTGGCCACCAATCTGTATTAATCCCATCTTTGAACATTTAGTCAACAGCCTTCATTGTCTAACTAATTCATGAACTTGTTGAGATACTTCTTAAATGCTGTCAAAGACTCTACTTTCACTACTATCTCAGACAGTATGTTCCAGGAATTGACCACTCTGGATGAAAATGGTTCCCCTCAGACCCCCTCTAAATCCCTTAGCCCTTATAAGACCATAAGACATAGGAGCAGAATTAGGCCATCTGGCCCTTCGACTCTGCTCCAACATTCAATCATAGCTGATCATTTATTTTCTCCTCCTCAACCCCGGTTCCTGGCCTTCTCCCTGTAACCTTTGATGTCATGTCCAATCAAGAACCTATCAATCTCTACCTTAAATACACCCAAAGACCTGGCCTCCACAGCTGCATGTGGCAACAAATTCCACAAATTCACTACCCATTGGCTAAAGAAATTTCTCTGCATTTCTGTTTTGAAAGGGTGCCCCTCTATCCTGAGGCTGTGCCCTTTTGTCCTAGTCTCCCACCATGGGAAACATCCTTTCCACATCTACTCTGTCTAGGCCTTTCAACATTCAAAAGGTTTCAATAAGATCCCCCCTCATCCTTCTGAATTCCAGTGAGTACAGACCCGGAGCCATCAATCATTCCTCGTATGATAACCCTTTCATTCCTGGAATCATCCTTGTGAACATCCTCTGGACCTTGTCAAATGCAAGCACATCTTTTCTAAGATGAGGGACCCAAAACTGTTCACAATACTTAAGGTGAGGCTTCATCAGTGCCTTATAAAACCTCAGCATCACATCCCTGCTCATTTCTAGACCTCTTGAAATGAATGCTAACATGGCATTTTCCTTCCTCACCATGGACTCAACTTGTAAGTTAACCTTTAGGGTGTTCTACACAAGGACTCCCAAGTCCCTTCGCATCTCAGATTTTAGGATCCCCATTTAGTCAGCACATTTATTTCTACTACCAAAGTGCATGACCATGTTTTTTCCAACATTATATTTCATTTGCCACCTTCTTTCCCAATCTCCTCATCTGGCTAAGTCCTTCTGCATCCTACCTGTTTCCTCAACACTGCCTCCCCCTCCACCAATCTTCGTATCATCTGCAAACTTGGCAACAAAGCCATCTATTCCACCATCTTGAATCCAGGTCCTTTAGTTTTATTTATTTCTGATATGGGGAAAATCTTCCTGCTGTCTACCTATCTATACTCCTCATAGTTACAAATACCTTAAATATATCTCCTCGATCTCCTTCACTCAAAGAAAAACAGACTTAACCTCTCCAATTTCTCCCCATAACTGAAGCACGCCATCCCAGACAATATTCTGGTCAATCTCTTCTGCACCTTTTTCAGAGATAACATGTCTTTCCAATAAAACTTCAGCACACATTAATGTTATTTCTTTATTATTTAGAGATATAGCGTGGAACTTCCGATGATCGAACCGCACTGCCCAGCAACCCTAGCCTAATTACAGGACAATTTACAATAACGAATTAACCTACTAGCCAGTTTGTATTTGGACTGTGGGAGGAAACCAGAGTTCCTGGAGAAAACCCACGCATATCATGGGTAGGACGTACACATTTCTTACAGATGATGTCAGTATTGAACTCCGTAGTCTGATACCCCAAGCTGTAATAGTGTTGTGCTAACCGCTACAATACTGTAGGATCCACACTTGATGCAAGTGGATAACACAGCAATCCACTGTGACTATGGACCTGCCAGTAGATTGTCACATGCACCAAATATAGCTGTGCCACTGTTGAGCAGCATAGCTCCTGGACAAGGATCTGGATCCACCGCAACTTGCCTGTCGCCACAGTAGGTCTACAGCAGATGCATTTGCACTGGCTCTTCCACTCAGCTGGACAAGAGAAAACCTACCACAGGCTTCTGTTTATACATGACAGCTCAATGTTCCACACAATCATACCCTCAGTTCTAACCAACAAGCTCCAAGATCATGAGCCTCCATATCTCCCTCTGCAACTGGATCCTTGTCTTCCTCATCAGGAGACCACAGTTAGTGCAGATCAGAAATAACATCTCCATGATCAACACCGGCACACCTCAAGGATGTGTGCTTAGCCCATTGCTCTACTCTCTCAACACCCACAGCTGTGTGATTTGACACAGCTCGAATGCTATCTATAAATCTGATGATGACACAACTATCGTTGGCAGAATTTTCAGATGGTGACAAGGAGGCATAGAGGAATGAGATAGAGCAGTTGATTGAGTGATGTTGCAACAACCTTGCATCATTAAGACCAAGGAATTGATTGTGGACTTCAGGAAGGGGAAGTCGAGGGAACACACACCAGTCCTCATCGAGGGCTTAGAAGTGGAAAAGGTGAGCAGTTTCAAGTTCCTGATTACAAACATCTCTGAAGGTCTATCCTAGGTCCAGAATACTGATGCAGTTACAAAGAAAGCACGACACCAGCTATATTTCATTAAGACAATAGACAATAGACAATAGGTGCAGAAGTAGACCATTCAGCCCTTCGAGCCTGCACCGCCATGCTGAGATCATGGCTGATCATCTACTATCAATACCCGGTTCCTGCCTTGTCCCCATATCCCTTGATTCCCCTATCCATAAGATACCTATCTAGCTCCTTCTTGAAAGCATCCAGAGAATTGGCCTCCACTGCCTTCCGAGGCAGTGCATTCCAGACCTCCACAACTCTCTGGGAGAAGAAGTTTTTCCTTAACTCTGTCCTAAATGACCTACCCCTTATTCTCAAACCATGCCCTCTGGTACTGGACTCTCCCAGCATCTGGAACATATTTCCTGCCTCTATCTTGTCCAATCCCTTAATAATCTTATATGTTGCAATCAGATCCCCTCTCAATCTCCTTAATTCCAGCGTGTTCAAGCCCAGTCTCTCTAACCTCTCTGCATAAGACAGTCTGGACATCCCAGGAATTAACCTTGTGAATCTATGCTGCACTTCCTCTACAGCCAGGATGTCCTTCCTTAACCCTGGAGACCAAAACTGTACACAATACTCCAGGTGTGGTCTCACCAGGGCCCTGTACAAATGCAAAAGGATTTCCTTGCTCTTGTACTCAATGCCCTTTGTAATAAAGGCCAACATTCCATTAGCCTTCTTCACTGCCTGCTGCACTTGCTCATTCACCTTCAGTGACTGATGAACAAGGACTCCTAGATCTCTTTGTATTTCTCCCTTACCTAACTCTACACCATTCAGATAATAATCTGCCTTCCTGTTCTTACTCCCAAAGTGGATAACCTCACACTTATTCACATTAAACGTCATCTGCCAAGTATCTGCCCACTCACCCAGCCTATCCAAGTCACCCTGAATTCTCCTAACATCCTCATCACATGTCACACTGCCACCCAGCTTAGTATCATTAGCAAACTTGCTGATGTTATTCTCAATGCTGTCATCTAAATCATTGATGTAAATCGTAAACAGCTGTGGTCCCAATACTGAGCCCTGTGGCACCCCACTAGTCGCCACCTTCCATTCCGAGAAACACCCATTCACCGTTACCCTTTGCTTTCTATCTGCCAACCAGTTTTCTATCCATGCCAATATCTTCCCCCCAATGCCATGAGCTCTGATTTTACCCACCAATCTCCTATGTGGGACCTTATCAAATGCCTTCTGAAAATTGAGGTACACTACATCCACTGGATCTCCCTTGTCTAACTTCCTGGTTACATCCTCGAAAAACTTCAATAGATTAGTCAAGCATGATTTGCCCTTGGTAAATCCATGCTGGCTTGGCCCAATCCTATCACCACTATCTAGATATGCCACTATTTCATCTTTAATAATGGACTCTAGCATCTTCCCCACTACTGATGTTAGGCTGACAGGACGATAGTTCTCTGTTTTCTCCCTCCCTCCTTTCTTAAAAAGTGGGATAACATTAGCCATTCTCCAATCCTCAGGAACTGATCCTGAATCTAAGGAACATTGGAAAATGATTACCAATGCATCCACAATTTTCAGAGCCACCTCCTTTAGTACCCTAGGATGCAGACCATCTGGACCTGGGGATTTGTCAGCCTTCAGTCCCATCAGTCTACTCATCACCATTTCCTTCCTAATGTCAATCTGTTTCATTTCCTCTGTTACCCTATTTCCTTGGCCCTTCCATACATCTGGGAGATTGCTTGTGTCTTCCCTAGTGAAGACAGATCTAAAGTACTTATTAAATTCTACTGCCATTTCTCTGTTTCCCATAACAATTTCACCCAATTCATTCTTCAAGGGCCCAACATTGTTCTTAACTATCTTCTTTCACTTCACGTACCTAAAAAAGCTTTTGCTATCCTCCTTTATATTCCTGGTTAGCTTGCATTCGTATCTCATTTTTTCTCCCCGTATTGCCTTTTTAGTAAGTTCTGTTGTTCCTTAAAAATTTCCCAATCATCTTTCCTCCCACTCACCTTAGCTCTGTCATACTTCCTTTTTTTTAGTGCTATGCAATCTCTGACTTCCTTTGTCAACCACTGTGGCCCCTTTCCCCCCTTTGAATCCTTCCTTCTCCGGGGGATGAACTGATTTTGCACCTTGTGCATTATTCCCAAGAATACCTGCCATTGCTGTTCCACTGTCTTTTCTGCTAGGATATCCGTCCAGTTAACTTTGGCCAGCTCCTCCCTCATGGCTCCATAGTCTCCTTTGTTCAACTGCAAAACTGACACCTTCGATCTGCCCTTATCCTTCTCAAATTGCAGATAAAAACTTATCATATTATGGTCACTACTTCCTAATGGCTCCTTTACTTCAAGATCGCTTATCAAATCCTTATCAAATTAAGAGTTTGAGGAGACTTGGTATGACACCAAAGACTCTCATAAATGTCTACATGTGTACAGCGGAGATCATTCTAACTGGTTGCATCACTGTCTAGTATGAAGGAGGCACTACACAGCTCCATCATGTGCAGTAACCTCCCCAGCATCAAGGACTCCTTCAAAAGGGAATTTCTCACAAAGGCAGCATACATCGTTAAGGATCCTCACCATCCAGGAATGCCCTCTTCCTATTTCTACCATTAGAGAAGAGGTACTGGAGCCCAAAGACTCTCACTCAACATTTCAGGAACAGCTTCTTCCCCTCTGTCATCAGGTTTCTAAATGGACAATGAACCCATGAACAGCACTTCACTATTCTTTTTGCTCTCTTTTTGCGCTGACTTAATATTTTATACTGTATATATTTCTTATTGTAATGTATAGCTTTTTATTATTATGTATTGTAATTTACTGCTGCCACAAAACAACAAATTTTACCACATAAGCCAGGGGTGTCAAACTCATTTTAGGTCACGGGCCGGATTGAGCAAAATGCAGCTTCATGCGGGCCGGATCAGTCGGACGCAGCTTTCGTTGCCTCCGTTTTTTCAGCCTGCTCTCATGTGTCTCAGTCTCTGCTATAACTACAAAGTGTTTCACTTTGCAAATTCCGTTTCTTATGAAGAAGACTGCCGAATAAACACTAAAACCCCTGAAAACCTGGTACCTGAATAAACTCAGCATTAGCCATATCATACGCCATAGGCGCTTCGATTACTGGGGCCAGCTTTAATAGTAATTAGATATTATCTCGCGGGCCAAAGATAATTCCACCGCGGGCCGGATTTGGCCCGCGGGCCTTGAGTTTGACATATATGACATAAGCCAATAGTATTAAACCTGATTTTGAATCTGATTCCCCCAGCTGGGTGCACTGGAGACTCAGCATGTATGGCCAAGCTTGGTGTATTCAGCTTGTGTGCAGTATAATATCCATGCATTGTTAAAGCAAATATTAATGTGGATGTTGAAGAAGAATGTGACTTTGCAAGAATGCGAAACAATGTGATGCATTTGTGTAGAAAAGCAACATACCCAATTGAGATTGGTCTAGAAGCGTGTGGCACATTGACAAGAAGAACAAGAAGAAGAAAACCCTTAACTCCGAGTGGAAACATTTGGACGCCATCGCAATGATGTTTCTTAGCAGGCTTTCTTATTTTTAAGAGGCTGAGTTGCTAGCTCAACCATCAACCCAGCACGGATGGAAAGCGTGCAAGGGGGGAGCCGGCTGGATTTGATCTTGTGAGCCTTTGCTCTGAAGTCCGGTGCTGATGCCACCTCGCCACCAGCTGGCTCACCTCTGACATTAACAAGGCAACTGCTATTTTTTTAATAATGTGTGGAATCCAGGAAACCACTTTAATCTGAAGCGATTAGTGATGATAGTTAAGGTACGTTCAAAGATTCAAAGTGCATTGTATTATCAAAATATGTGATTCCTGAGAATCATTTCCCACAGACAGACATGAAGCAAAGAAACGCTATGGAACCCAACCAAAGAAAAAGATCAAACATCCAACATGGATCAAAACGAACAAGTCCTGCAAATGGCAAAAAATGAGCGAAAAGCACAGAATGTAAAACATCAAACCACAAAGTCTTTGAAACAATCTAGGAATGGTCAGTTTAGTTCTGTTCAGTTCAATTTAGCGTTGTTTCATTTGTTGGCCACAGATCCAGTCCACTCCAATCAAAATTGCCGAAAATAGCAATCGAAGAAGGAGTGGCCAGAAACCAGAAACACATATAACATAAACCGCCAAGTTTAATGCACAAACCATGCTGATTAATCCTTGCCCAGGACCCAAGACTCTGGCAGCATCGAGCGAGAGAGAGAGAGAGACACGTCACATGCAAGCACCTTCTTCTGGCAGCAGTGAGCAAGAGGGGGAGAGAGAGAGAGAGAGAACCAGTCAAGTGCAAGCAGATGGCACCGACCACCTGTTCACCTTCCACTCTCACCCCTGTGGATTTAAAACTCGATGCTTTAATCGGCGAGAAATAGAGTTGATCATGGTCACCAGGCTTCCTGGCCTCCAGGCCGCACACTCCACTCAAAACTTCACCGAACTCCCCCGGAGGCAGTAAAGCACCAGATCACTCAATCACACCATCAAAATGTAACTCACAGGTTCCAATAGTAGCAGGATCATATCTAAAGGAAGAAGAAGTCAAAGAAATAGGTTTGTGACCTGTCCGAAGGACGTTGCTTTTGGTTATGCTGTTTGCTGGTGCCATCTTCTTCATTTTTCAGCTGAAGCAATAGATGCTTATTTGAAACTGGTGACCAACATCCAAGGTGTTCCTGTGGTCTGAATGGACAACTCTGCGATAAACTAAGTGGATGATCATGATTTTGAGTTCCATTTAGATCCAGTGCAGATTTTAGGAGATAGGGAACAGATCCAAGTAAATCTGACAAGAAAGCAGAACTATTTTGAGTTAATATCCTGAACCAAATTGTTTAAAAGCTGGTTCAACAGACAAATCTCTGTAAAATCGATGAGAACTTTGAAAACCAGTTATTAGACTTGTACAGTTGTTCAATAAATGTGTTCATTGATAAGCAATATCTGTCCCACTATTAAAAGAATGCTGGGACCATGTAGTGTGGTATTGTGGTGTGGTGTGTGTGTATGTGTGTGCATCTGTATGTGTGCTATATTTATAATATGCAGTAGTATTAATTCCACAGTCTGAAATATTAACTCTGCACTATCAGTTTAAGATAAAACATTTAAGTAGTTTAACCATTCTGTGAACAAATAAATCATAATCCCTTTGTGAATCAATACTTTTATATATTTTCTGAGGATATAGTTGCAAGCAGCAGAATTGACATAGTCAGTGAAGAGGGGTGATCTGGTGATAATGGAGCTCACGGTGCATTATTACATTGTTCTAGGCAAATTCCTTGTTGAGAGTTAAGTGCTACCACATTGTACGGCTGCATTGTGTTTAATGCTGCACCTCACAAGCAAAATACAATTTTAGAAACAATTTATTGTAATTTTCATTACTCCTGGAGAAATATATTAACCAGATGCATTGTGATGCGATTGGAAGGCTTTAAGTTCGTCTGATCAATGTTTATGTACAGGACATGTTCATCTACTTAGGTCTACACTGGAACCTTACTGAGCCATTTGTGCATGTTTGCTCTGAACTGTGATCCTATCAGAGGACTGCTGTGTACAGCGCATGTTTCTGATTGGACAACTGCTAGTCATTCATTCCTGGAAGCTGTTGGCATCTCCTCAGAACAAATTGGAAATTCTTGTCAGCACTCTTGTCAAAGCAACACAAAAGCCAGCATTGTAACAGCCAGCCCGACATTCCCAACTGTCAACGCAGAAAGAAAACAATATTTTTCAGACCCAGCATCAATGCAAAAATGGTCTAGTCTGCACTGTCTGCAGATAGCTATGGTGCCTGAATGAGTGGCACACAGGAATTATAGACTTGGCCAAATGCTTCAGTCATTACAATCTTCTCAGGGTTTCCCTACCTCTCAAACTGAGGCACAACCCTGCTCCATTGTATATTATGCCATTAGCAAATACTACTTTGAAACAAGAAGTGACTTAGTTGCAGGATATGCAGTCAAGAGGACTGTACTATCTTCGTGTTCTAATCCTGCTATAGGGTTTGGTCAAATACTGTATATATACATTAAGCCAGTCTAAGTTTCTCTTTATTATGAGAGAGAAGCAATCTACTGGAAGAGCTCAGTGGGTTAAGCAACATCTGTGATAGGAATGGGACGGAATCTTGCATCATGTCCTCTCCCACCAATGTTGCTGCTTGACCCACTGAGTTCCTCCAGAAGACTTTATTGCTCTGTATTCCAGCAACTACAGTCTCTTGTGTCAACATGAGTGAGATCCTTGTTGAATTGGCTGAAATTCTTGTTACCAAACTATTTAGTTCTCTAGATAATGTTCTGATAGAAGCATGTACTTCAGCTGATGTCTCACCTAATAATTGACCTGGCCTATGTCTACTTACTGTGCATCGTTATTCCTCAATATGAAATTAACAATTAGCTTTAGCCATGGTAATCCTGAAACCAGCAGATAATCATTAAAAAAACAGTATGAGGAACATATTTTCCTTACCCAGTCTGTGCTTGATGTGATCACGCATCACTGCGATGAGGTTGTAAACAGACTGGTCTGTAGGAGTGAGAGATGATGTCATTGGAGCTTCTAAAATTCTTACAGGACTTGACAAGGTAGATGCAGGGATGAAGAGTCCAGAACAAGTGGGGAGGGTCACAATCTCAGAATTAGGATTTGGCCATTTATAGTAAGTTGAGCAGAAATTTCTTTATACAAAGGCTGGTGTCTTTTTTGTTATCTCCACTCAGCCTTTCAGTCCAGATGAATGATGCTGAACTGAAACATTGACAGTCCATTTCTCTCCTCAGATGCTGCCTGACTTGTCCAGTTCCTCCAGCTTTACGAGCGTTGCTCCATATTCCATCATCAGGAGAATCTTGTGCGGCATCTTTGGAACTGTTCACCAAGGTGATTCGATCATGACAGCATTCACAACAGAGACGCTGAGGGAACTGGAGAATGTGGACACAGTGCAGGGAATTGGTGTGGACGTGTAGATTAGCCACGATCTTGATGAATGGTGCAGTAGGCGAAGAACAAGATGACCTTCTCCTGCTCCTATTCCTTATCTGCTTTTGATATAAGTTGTAGCTGCCCTGCAAGTCACTCAGTTTAGAGGTAAGGAGGTATGAATAATAAATGCTAGGCTTCTCTGTGACGCTTGTCTTCTGCACATAAATTACAAGGCAAAAGTTACCAACCGACCTCTTCATCGTTCCCTATGCACAGCAAGTATAATTTGCCCAACCTAGGAAGAGATTTTAATCAAAGCTTTTTGATGATGGGAATAGCAGAGTATGGAATATATAATTACTGCCTTCACTGTGACCCATCATATGGATGGGGAATAATTATCCGGCACTCAAACAAAATCTTATGAATATTCAACAACACAAGTGTGACATTGTGTAACTGCAGAACCAACAATTAGCAGATTAAAGATGAATTTTATGCACTTTTGAATTGGAGGGGAAAGTTGAGACTGTACGTAACCCATGGAACAATTTTGCCTCTACTCATATGGGAACTTCTAAATAAAACATCAAGGATAATCTTAACAAGACAAATAGGTCGCATATTTACTATAGCAACTTTAACACTAAAAAATTCCCAGTGTGTCTATAGAAACAATGGCTTTGTGAATGCTGGTCAAGGTGGTAGGTTTTATGGAGAATCTTTAGAGAAATAGAGAGGAGGAAAGTTTCATGGAATTCCTGAGCTTAGGTCCAAGATAGCTGAAGATGTAGCCACCAGTGGTGAAGTGATGGAGACCAGGAAGTGAGTATGTCCACAATCCGGGGAGGTATTTGGTGGTAAGTTTGTAAATTCATTTATTATTGTCACATGTACAGAGGAGTAATGAAAAATTATCTGCCATCAATGCAGATCTTTCCATTGCGTCATTATATCGGGGCAGTACAAAGCAAAAGCATTAACAGAATGTTGAATAAAGTGATACAATTACAGAGAAAGTACAGTAGAGGCTGACCATGAAGTGCAAGGCTATGATGAGGTAGATTGTGCTGTCAAAAGTCGATCTTACCATACAAGAAGCCCGATAAATAGTTTTATGGAACTGCCCATGACATAGTGGTTCATGGTTTCATGTTTTTGCTTGTCTTGATGTCAGGGGAGCACACACCAGTCCTCATAGAGGGGTCACCAGTGGAAAGGGGGAGCAGCTTCAAGTTCCTGGATGTCAGCATCTCACAGCACCCAACACATTGATGTAACCACAAAGCAGGCACAGCAGTGGCTATACTTATGAGGAGTTTGAGGAGATTTGGTATGCTACAGAAGACTCCATTATTTTTTTTACAGATGAACAGTGGAGAGTATTCCGACTAGTTGCATCACCACCTGGTACGGAAACTCCAATGTGCAGGATTGAAAGAAGCTGCAGAATGTTGTAGGCTCAGTCAGCTCCGTCACCAGGTCAAGCCTACCCACCACTGAGGGCACGTTAAAAGGTGGTGCTTCAAAAAGGCGGCATCCATCATTAAGGAACTTCACCATCCTGGGCATGCCCTCTTCTCATTACTACCTCAGGGAGAAGGAGCAGGAGCTTAAAGATCCATATTCAATATTTTAGGAACCCCTCCATCATCAGATTTCTGAACAGTCTGTGAACAGTCAAACACCACCTTGTTATTTGTGCTTTGCACTATTTATTTATTTTTTGCAGCTTCGGCCATTTTTGTGTCTAGCTGCCACAAAACAACAAATTTCATAATGTATGTCAGTGATGAAAACCCGGATTCTGATTCCTACTCTACTTGCCAATTAGAGGTAGAAGAAAAGAGGAAGAGAGTAGGTGCAATGTAAGAGGGGTCTTTGGTTATGCTGGCTGTCAGAATCTTTCCCCCAGGGTAGAATTGACGAATATTAGCGAGCATAGCTTTAAGGTGAGTGGAAGAAAATTTAAAGGGGATATGTGGGTAACACGCATAAAATGGTGGAGGAGCTCAGCATCCATAGAAAAAAAGTACAGTCGACGTTTTGGACCGAAATCCTTTGGCAGGACTGGGGGGAAAAAAAGCTGAGGAGTAGATTTAAAAGGAAAGAGAAACGCAAGGTGGTAGGTGAAAACTGGAGGGGAGGGATGACGTAAACTGGGAAGTTCATTAGTGAAAGAGACAGAAGGCCATGGAAAAAGAAAAAGGGAGGGAGGAGCACCAGAGGGAGGTGATGGGTGGGCAATAAGATAAGGTGAGAGATGGGGTGGGAAATGCTGAAGGGAGGTGTGGAGGGCATTACCAAAAGTTTGACAATTCGATGTTCATGCTATCAGTTTGGAGGCTACCCAAACAATATAAGGTGTTGTTCCTCCAACGGAAGTGTGGCTCATCACGATAGTGGAGGAGGCCATGGATGGGCATATCGGAATGGGAATGGAAAGTGAAATTAAATGGGTGGCCACTGGGAGATCACACTTACTCTGGCAGACAGAGCATAGATGCTTGGCAAAGCGACCTCCCAATCTATGTCGGGTCTCACCGATATACAGGAGGCCACATCGAGAGCACTGAACACAGAAAATGATCCCAACAGACTCATAGGTGAAATGTTTGAAATGTTGCCTCACCTGGAAGGACTGTTTAGTGCCCTGAATGGTAGTGAGGGAGGAGGTGTAGGGGGAGATGTAGTACTTGTTCCACTTGCAAGGGTAAGTACCAGGAGGGAGATCAGTGGGGAGGGACGAATGGACAGGGGAGTCTCACAGGGAGTGATCCTGTGGAAAGCAGAAATTGGGGGGGGGGGGGGGGGAGGGAAAGATGTGCTTGGTGGTGCGATCCCATTGGAGGTAGCAGAAGTTGTGGAGAATTATGTGCTGGACATGGAGGCTGCTGGGATGATAGGGGAAGACAAGAGGAACCCTATCCCTAATAAGGTGGCGGGAGGATGGGTTAAGACCAGACGGAGGAGATGTGGTTGAGGGCAGCCGGATCTCCCTGTGGCCACTCACTTTAATTCCACTTCTCATTCCCATTCTGATATGTCCATCCCTGGCCTCTTACACTGTCGTGATTAGACCACAGTTGGGTTGGAGGAATAACACCTTATATTCTGTTTGGGTAACCTCTAACCTGATAGTATGAACATTGATTTCTCAAACTTCTGGTAATGCCCCCCCCCCCACCTTCACCATTCCCCATCCCCTTTTCCCTCTATCACCTTACCTCCTTGCCCACCCATCGTCTCCCTTTGGTGCTCCTCCCCCCTTTTTCTTTCTTCCATTGCCTTCTGTCTCTTTCACCAATCAACTTCCCAGTTCTTTACTTCATCCCTCCCACTCCAGTTTTCACTCATCACCTGGCGTTTCTCCCTCCCCTCCCCTCACCTTTTAAATCTACTCCTCAGATTTGTCTTCCTCTAGTCCTGCCAAAGGGTTTCGGCCCAAACCATCAACTGCACTTTTTTCCATAGATGCTGCCTGGCCTGCTGAGTTCCTCCAGCATTTTGCATGTGTTGCTTGGATTTCCAGCATCTGCAGATCTTCTCTTGTTGGGGGTATGTGGCACACGTCTTTTACACAGAGAGGAGTAGGTACATGGAACGCACTGCCAGGGTGGTAATGAAAATAGTAACATTCAACAGATTTTCAGATGGTCACATGAGTAGGTGTAGAAGAGGGTACAGAGATTCAGTGCAGGTCAAAGCAGCATTTTCATCTGGCCTCACGATCAGCACACATATCGTGGGCCAAAAGGCTGTTCCTGTGCGGTATTCTTTGACAGCAACCACAGAGTGATCAGCATGAGAGATGACACCCAACAAGCCACAGATTGCACAGAAACCACCTAAGTAATTATAACTCACTGTGAAAATTTGAACACAAGTCCTTGATTGTCAATCTTGACCTTGGGATTATTGGACCAGAATATTGCTGTTGTGCTACTTTCATTCAAATACCAACCATTCTGCATATCCAATAAGTTATTTCTGATGTGCAGCTGTTGTGGAGAGACATGATTTGTGCACAGCAAGATTGCATAAAAAGTAAACGATATGCAATAATGTTGCAAATATGCAGTTGGATAACTTGACCACAAGAGCATAAGACACAGGAGCGGAATCAGGCCATTTGGACCATCAAGTCTGCTCTGCCACTACATCATGGCTGTTTATTTATTCTTCTCAGCCCCATTTTCCTGCCTTCTACCCATTACCTTTGACACCCTAATTAACCTAGAACCTATCAACCTCCACTTCACTTTAAATAAACCCAATGACTTGCACAACTGTCTTGGCAATGAATACCATAGGTTCACCATCTTCTGGCTACAGAATATTTTCCTCATCTCTGATCTAAATAGACATCCCTTAATACTGAGGCTGTGCCCTGTCATCCTAGACTCTACCACTGCAGGAAACACATCCACTCTAACTAGGCCTTTCAATATTTGATAGGTTGCAATGAAATCCCCCCTTTCTTCTAAACTCCAGTGAGTACAGGCTCAGAGGCATAAAATGCTCCTCATACGATAACCTCTTCTTTCCTGGGATCATTTTTGTGAATCTCCTCTGGACCATCTCCAATGCCAGCACACCTTTTCTTAGATAAGTGTCCCAAACAGCTCACAATGTTCCAAGTGCGGTGTGACAAATGCCTTATAAAGCTTCAGCATTACATCCTTGCTTTCGAATTCCAGTCCTTTTGAAATGAATGGTAACATTGCATTTATCTTCAGTACTACTGACTCATCCTGTAAGTTAACATTTAAGAAATCTTGCATGGGGACTCCCAGGTCCCTTTGCACCTCCAAGCTATGAATTTTCTCCCCATTTAGGTCCACACCTTTATTCCTTCTCCCAACGTGCACGACCATGCACTTTGCTACACGGTGTTCCATCTGCCACTTCTTTGCGCACTCTTCCAATTTGCATAAACCCTTCTGCAGACTCCCTGCTACTTCAATCGAAGCGGCCCTCCACCTATCTTCGTATCATCCACAAACGTGGCCACAAAGCCATCTATTCCAACAACCAATCATTGATAAATAACATGAAAAGAAGTGGTCCCATCATTGACACCTGTGACACACCAGCAGACAACCAGAAAAGGCCCTCTTTATTTCCAGTCTTTGCCTCCTGCCAGTCAACTCATTTTCTATCCATTCTAGTAGATTTCCTGTCATACCACAGGCTCTCATCTTGTGAAACAACCTCATGTGTGGCACCTTGTCAAAGGCTTTCTGAAAATCCAAGTGACAACATCCACTGATTCACCTTTGTCTATTCTGCCTGTTAGTTTATTAAAGAATTTCCACAGATTTGTCAGGCAAGATATGCCCTTTAGAAAATAATGCTGACTTCGGTCTACTTTTTATTGTGCCTCCAAGTAATCTGAAATCGCATCCTTAATAATAGACTCCAACTTCTTCCCACTGAAATTAGGCTAACAAGCCTATTATTTCCTTATGTCTGCCTCCCTCCCTTCTTAAAGAGTGAAGTAACCTTTATAATTTTCCAGCCCTCCGGAACTATCCCAGAATTTGTAATTCTTGAGAGATCATTACTAATGCCTTCACAATCTCTACAGCTACCTCTTTCAGAATTCTGGGGTGTAGTCCACTGGTCCAGGTGACTTATCTACCTTCAGACTTTTCAGCTTCCGAAGCAGCTTCTCCTTAGTAATAGCAATGACATTCACTTCTGCTCCCTGATACTCTCACATTTCTGGCATTCTGCTGGTGTTCTTCACTGAGAAAACTTGTAGTAGTCCTCCATTACTAACTCTCCAACATTATTTTCCAGTGGTATGATTCTACACTCGTCTTTTACACTTTATATACCTGAAAAAAAAACTTTATATCCTCTTTTATATTATTTGCTAGCTTACCTTCATATTTTCTCTCTTTATGGCTTTTTAGTTGCCTTCTCTTGGTTTTTAAATGCTTCCCAATCCTCTACCTTCTCAGTAATTTTTGTAATATTGTCTGCCCTCTCTTCAGCTTTTTTGCTGTCTTTGCCTTCCCTTGTCAGCCACATTTGCCTAATCCTCACTGGAGACTATTTCTTCATCTTTAGAATGTATCTTTCCTGTGTTTTCTGAATTTGCCCCAGAAACACCAACCTTTGGTGTTCTGCCATCATCCCTGCTAGAGTCCCCTTCCGATCAACCTTAGCAAGCTCTTCTCTCATAGCTCTCATGTTAATTTCCTTTACTACACTGTAATACTAATTCATCTGACTTTAGCTTCCCCTTCTCAAAATGCAGGGTGAATTCTCTCATATATTGATCACTGCCTCCTAAAGTTTATTTATTTACTTTAAGCTCCCTAAATAAATTTGGGTCATTGCATAACATCCAATCTAGAATTGATGTTCCCCTAGTGGAGTCAACCACAAGCTGCTCTAAAAAGCCATTTTATAGGCATTCTACACATTCCCTCTCTTTGGATCTAGCACCAACCTGATTTTCCTATCTACCTGCATTTTGAAATCCACTATGTCTTGCATACCTTTTCTATATCCCATGGTAATTTGTAGCCCACATCCTGGCTACTGTTCAGAAGCCTGTATATAACTCTCCTCAGGGTCTTTTACTCTTGCAGTTTCTTAATTCTACCTACAAGGATTCTTCATCTTCCGATCCAATGTCACCTCTTTCTAAGGAATTGATTTTAGTTTTTACCAACAGAGCCACCCCAACCCCTCTATCTACCTGCCTGTCCTTTTGATACAATGGGTATCCTTGGACATTAAGCTCCCAACTCTGATCTTCTTTCAGCCACAACTCAAAGATGCACGTAACATCGTCCTGCTAATTGTGCTACAAGATCATCTACCTTATTCTATATATTAGGAATAATGTTATTGGACATTTCACATAGAGACCACACAGCTTAGTTTAGAGCAAGGGTTTCCAATCTTGGGTCTGCGGACCCTTGATTAATGGCATTGGTCCATGGCATGTAAAAGGTTGGGAGCCCTTGGTTTAGAGTGACCACACAGCATTCTATCATCCATCAGTACAACTTCGAGTTTGTTTGCAAGTCTTCGGGTTGGAATTTGAATTAACAAAACTTTGACTTAAGATTTATGGTGGATGGGGTGGTGTTAGTTTTGGGGAGAGCCCTAACGCAGTCCAGAGTTGAAAGCATGCCAATAAGCCAGGTTTATAAAGTAGTCGAGAAATGCTAAAAGAATGTTGTTATAGCCTTTTCACGAATGGGGAGTTTCATGTCCAAAGGATTAATCTGCTCCATCTACAGGAAATTATGTGGAGGAAAATCACAGGAATCCCAACTTTGACTGGCAGCTCTGTAAAGTTCTTTTTTGTAAAAAAAATGTAGTTATTAATCCCTGCTCCACAAAAGCAGCACAGTGGCACAGCCAGTACAGCTGCTGCCTCACAGTACCGGAGACCCAGATTCAATCCTGAACTTGAGTGTTGACTCCTTGTGACTGTGTGGAGGAGCGGAAGGGAGAGAGGGGGAGAGAGAGGGGGGAGAGAGAGGGGGAGAGAGAGGGAGGAGAGAGAGCGGGGAGAGAGAGGGTGGAGAGAGAGCGGGGAGTGAGAGGGAGAGAAAGATAGGAAGAGGGAAGGGGATAGAACAAAAGGGAGTGTCTGCATTAGGTTACTCTATTACTCTATGATCTGGTTGTAACAATCACAAAGGCATATGGATTGGTGGGTTAACTGACTACTGTAAATTACTCCATGTGAATTGAGGAATGGGATAAATGCAGGTTTAGCGTAAATAGATGGTTGATGTTTCGTATAGACGGCTGATTCTATGCTGTATCTCTTAATAACTCTGTGTCTCCTGATACTGAATATTATGGGATGGTTATGCATAGCTGGGATACTCTGTGATATCATCTGAGGGCCCCATCCCCTCAAGAGCTCCCTCAAATATACATGGATAACTCTGGAGAATAAAGCTGATTTCTTCAGACCATGTTTTATTTTCTTCCATTACACAGCTTTCTGGCGAATTCATCTTACATCAAAGTACAAAGTCATTTCTCTTGTGAGATGGTGAAGGCACAGCAATGACCCTCAAGTGTGCTTATCAATAAAACAATAATCAGTAATAACAGTTATAATACATGAAACTTTAAAATCTCTCCCTCTGCCAGTGTAGAGTGCCCTCCTGCTTCAAAA
Organism: Hemitrygon akajei; assembly: GCF_048418815.1. Lineage (NCBI taxonomy): Eukaryota > Metazoa > Chordata > Chondrichthyes > Myliobatiformes > Dasyatidae > Hemitrygon > Hemitrygon akajei. Next base: position 117,221,164 of record NC_133124.1, read on the forward strand.
CATCCACAATTGTCCCTGTGCCTAAAAAGACCAAGGTAACATGTCTGAACAACTGGTGGCCTGTTGCGCTCACCTCAATAATGAGAAACTGGTCAAGGACTACATTTTCAGCATGCTGTCATCCTCACTGGACCCCCTACAGCTCGCCTACCAACACAACTGATCGTCAGATGGTGTAATAGCCACAGCCCTACATACAGCCCTTACATATCTGGAGCAGAGAGATGCTTATGTAAGAATGCTTTTCTTGGACTGCAGTTCAGCATTCAACACTATAATTCCCTCCAGGCTCGACGAGAAGCAAAGAGACCTTGGCCTTCATCCTGCCTTGTGCAGCTGGATCCTGGACTTCCTGTCAGATCGCCAGCAGGTGGTAAGAATGGGCTCCTTCACCTCTGCCCCTCTGACCCTCAATGCAGGTGCCCCTCAGGGCTGAGTACTAAGCCCCTTCCTTTACCCTTTGTATAGCCATGAATATGTCGCCACCCACAAATCCAATCGGCTAATTAAATTTGCTGATGACACTACTCTAATTGACCTAATCTCAAAAAATAATGAGGCAGCCTACAGAGAAGAAGTCATCACCCTGACACAGTGGTGTCAAGAAAACAACCTCTCCCTCAATGTCGCAAAAATGAAGGAGCTGGTTGTGGACTACAGAAGGAATGGAGACAGAAGGAATTGATATCAATGGATCTGGGGTTGAGAGGGTGAACAGCTTGAAGTTCCTTGGCATAAACATCACCAAAAATCTCACGTGGTCTGTACGTACTGGCTGTGTGGGGAAAAAGGCACAACATCGCCTCTTTCACCTCAACCAGTTGAAGAAGTTTAGTATGGGCCCCCAAATTCTAAGAACTTTCTATAAAGGCATGATTGAGAGCATCCTGACTGGCTGCATCACTGCCTGGTATGGCAACTGTACTTCCCTCAATTGCAGGACTCTGCAGAGTGTGGTGCGGACAACCCAGCGCATCTGTAGATGTGAACTTCCCACTATTCAGGATATTTACAAAGATAGGTGTGTAAAAAGGGCCTGAAAGATCATTGGAGACCCGAGTCACTACAACCACAAATTGTTCCAGCTGCTACCATCTGGGAAACGGTACCGCAGCATAAAAGCCAGGGCCAACAGGCTGCAGGACAGCTTCTTCCACCAGGCCATCAGACTGATTAATTCATGCTGACACAACTGCATTTCTATGTTATATTGAGTATCTTGTTGTATATAATATTTATTGTAAATTACTATAATTGCACATTGTACATTTGAATGGAGACGAAATGTAAAGATTTTTACTCCTCTTGTATATGAAGGGTGTAAGTAATAAAATCAATTCAATTCAGTCAACTCCAAAAGATTTTTCATTCTTCTGAAAAAGGCACAAAGTTAGCATAAGGAGTTTATCTGGATTATTCCACAAGAGGTTTTGACGATTTTGAAACAGAAATTGGTCAGCATGGAATGTGAACCATTATTTGCTAGAATCTGGTTTATATTGGATAAAATCATGTGGTATTTCCATTACAAATAAACTGACTATTTAACCATTCTATTAGTGTTTATACCCAACTGGCAATTATCAATCCTGCTCAAAAGGCATGCAAAGCAGTTCAGAAACCAGCAGCTCTGCAACCCAGATGGATTTGCATGTGAACACATTGCAATGCTTCTGGGCACAGTCTCAATCAATTCAATTTGACTTCATATTTTGGGTAAAGCTTTCGTGTTTGCTACTGAGTATAAAGCAGGTTTAGGGAGTTATAAATACATGGAGCTCTTGCTATCTCTCTGCTTTTACTTCCATCATCCTCCATTTCATTTTTAAAACAGAAAATTCATTTATTATTGTCATGTACTGAGAGAAGTGAAAATCTTCATTTTTTATGTCATTCATACAGACTTCACATCAGTGGATTGAGGTTGTACAAATGATGAGCAACAACAGAATATAGTGTTATATTTACAGAGAACATGCACTGCAGGTAGTCAATAAAGGACATAATGGAGTAAGTTGTAACCTTATCATATAATAGTAACTAATAGACCTCTTATAAGAGCAGGATAAAGTTGTCCTTGAGCCTGATGGTACATGCTTGTCCCCCCCTTCTTTCCTTTGGCCTCTCCATTCTTTACTCTTTCTTTTGCCTGTCTGTTTGTCCTTACCTCATTCATCTGTCTCCCCACCCATCAATCCATCCTCTATTGTCTCCTTCTGTCCCTCTCCTGCCCTCTCTTTATTATTTCCTCCCATCACAACTTTCTTCTTTTCATTATTCTATCTACCCCTCCTTCCTTTATCTTGTCTATCTGATTGTCATCCATCCATCTATGTTTCTGCACCAGCAAATTTGGTTTCAGTCACTGGTCTACAACAACACCCAGGTTCCTTTATATCAATGTTTCCTAGTGTAAGTAACACTTTGTCTTTCCATTTTTATCCTATCATGGTTTATTTTGCATCTGTCTAGGTTGTAGTGCATCAGGTTTGTGAAAAAAAACCTCTGGCACTCTGTCTTTGTGCATCAAGGCATTGAGTGTAGGAGCTGGGACATTATGTTGCAGTTCTACAGGACGTTGGTGAGGCTGCTAAAGAAAAGATGTCATTAAGTTGGAAAGAGTACAAAGAAGATTTAGAGAAATGTTGTAAGGTGAAAAGGTCTGAGTTATAGAGAATTGTTGGATAAACTAGGACATTATTCTCTACAGCATTTGAGAGGAGTAACAATATCGAAGTTTATAAAATCATAAAGGGCAGGGGTGTGCTGAACGTGCATGGCCTTTTTTTCCCAGTGAAAGAGAATCAAAAACTAGAGAGCATACAGTAAATTTACGATGAGAAGGGATTGATTTAAAAGGGACTTGAGGAGGAATATCTTCATGTTAAAGGCCATGTGTATTCGGAACAAGCTGCCAGAAGAAATGGTCAATACAGATACAATTTTAAAAATTGGACAAATAATTGGATAGGGAAGGTTTAGAGAGATATGCATCAAAAGTGGGCAACTGGGCTAGCTAAGAAAAATATTTTGGTCAGCATACACAGTTAGGCTAAGGAGCCTGTCTTTGTGTTGTATTACTCAACGACACAATACGCCATATATATTCCACTCTTATTTCAGATTCCTACCACCTTTAGTACTTTAGTATGCCTTTTGTAAAAATCTCCTGAAAGTGTTAAGCTTTGCTTTGTGAAATGTTGGTTTCTAAAGCTCAGAATGTAACAACTAGTCCTTAAAAAAGAGAGCGAGTCCTTCCGAGACAGCGCCTGGCAGCAATTGTTCTTACATCACACACCTACCTCTGATTCTGTCACAACCATGGACACTGCCGTGGAGTCTGGGTGCACTTGCAGGCGGACATCTGAAAGGGGTCAGCAATCTCACACATGTGTGAATGCACATTCCAGTCAATTACAGTTTTTGTGGTTACATTTAACTCCTTTCCTTTTGTTTCAGTCTTGTTGAGTCTAGACTGAAACATAGCAAAAGCTGCAGTCCCTGCTTACCGTTGTCCACATTCTGGGAAAGAAGATTACAATTTGGATTAACACTCTAAAGGAGCAGTATTTATTTAGTATTAAATGAATACCTCTGACTTGCAGTAACAGTGTTAGATTTTAGTTTGAGTGTTTTAGTTAGTTGGTTCAGCATTTATTATTTTCCTTTTGTTCCGTACCGTTCTTATTAAAACTTAATTAACTCTTCATTCTGATGCTGTGGATCTCCCTCTGCACTTGGGCCATCACTGTACATCTTGTGTCCAAGACTTGACTATTAAAATGGACCCAAGCAGATAGAGAACAGCTGACCTCAGCCCTGAATTTTGTCGGCCTGACAGGAGAAGAGTTAAAGTCAGTGGAGGCTTGGTTGGCAGAAGTGTCTCAAGCAGTGCGACAACGATACACAGAGTGGCAAGCCCAGCTCAGACTGAAATTTGTTGGTCAGATGAAGATTAAAGTCAGGGTGGCAGAAATGGTTCACGCAGTATGACAATTACCTTCACAGTGGCAAGCCCCGTCCAAGCAGGAAGAACATTTGTCAGCACTGTCAGTGCCAATTCAGCCAATTACCACAGACAGCCAGAGTCAGGTGGCCACCATTACTGCTGTTGTGGCCACAATTCAGCAGTATTCATCCAGGATAATCTCTCTCCAGGCATCAGCACTTCCCTTATCCTCCGCTCTACCAGTCTCATCAGCCTCAATCTCTACTGCCCCATCACTGGTTACAGATCAGAATGAGCATTCCACCACCAGGCTGATAGAGGTGACTCCAACGGCTTTAGGAATTTTATTACCTAGTGTGAGCTGACTGTCCAAGCCCAGTCAGGTCAGTTCAGTGATAATGCATGTAAAATGGCTTACATGGTGAATCTCTCAGACAGACCCCCACTCAGCCTGTTCAACGTTCTTTAAGAAGAAGGTTTCCCTGTAGCCCAGTCTTTCCAGCAATTTAGAGTTGAGTTCAACAGGGTGTTTGATCCCCAGTATAATGTCTGGAGGCTTCCCACCGACTCCTGGGCCAGCACCAAGGGAAGGGACACTGAGAACTATGCAGTAAAATTCTGCACACATGTAGTTGAGACGAGGAGATGGGGTAAGACAAGAAAACCCTTAACATGATTTTCCCGCGTAGGCTGAGCGCAGGGGTCCAGCATGAGATCACAGTGCGTGATGAACAGGCCAGCCTGGAAGACCCGATAAACCAGAACATTTGAACAGATAACAGGGCAACTGAGTGGCACAGAGAGAAAATGCCCTGAACCTCCTTCACTTTAGATCACTGTCTATCTTCACCGTCTCACTCCTCACCCAGTACACCCACAGAGGAGCCCATATTGCAGGCGAATGACCTGTACCTATCTCAGGACAAACAAGATCAGTGCAGGAGAAGAGGTCGCTGACTTTACTGTGGCGCTCCAGGAAACTTCCGAACATTGTGTCCCAAGTGCCCAGTAAAAGTGGATACCTGCCAGCTGGAAGGGGAATTCTGACAGGTTGATTCTCCCCGCAAACTTCTTCCCCTAACAAAGTGAAGCTCCCAACTTCCTTGTTGTTGGTGTCCCAGAACCATGAGCTTCAGGCTGTGGGGCAGCTGGGAACCTCATGGGTATCTCTCTCGCTCAAAGACGGGGAGTTCCCACTTGACAATTGAAAGAGAATATTGATGTCAGGGTTCTGGAAGATCAGCCTCTGGGCAGCGATATGATCCACCTTCCCACAGAAGTCCTCCAGCTTTGTGCAAGGGGGCAACCATAGGGAACAGCTCTCCTTCTACCATGTTGATTTGCTTGAACTGCTGCTAGTGCTTGGCCTTCCCTGAATATCTTAACACAATCCGCAGTCCCTAAAGGTGTTCCAGGAGTGGGGACTGGCATACCTGTCTACCTGGCTGGATCCAGCTCAAGCCCCTGTCTGCCTGTCCCCTCACGTGCCAATGACGAGTGTGGACCTCTCTAGTGTTCCAGCTGAGTATGCTGATCTCCTTGAGGTCTTCAGTAAGAAGTAAGCCACATTTCTACCTCCTCACAGATCATACAACTGAGCCATTGATTTCTTACCCTGTTCTAGTCCTCCCTGGGGCCAGCTGTTGGTCCTCTCTCATTCTGAATTAGTGGCTATGGAAATGTAGATCAAGGTGGCTTTGGTTTTTGGATTTATTCCTCCATCAGCCTTGCCAGGAGGGGCAGGCTTCTTTTTTTCTGAACAAGAAGGATGGTAAGCTCCATTCTTGCATGATTATCGGTCCCTCAACAACATCACCGCCAAGAATCACAACCCTCTTCTCCTTCTTGCCTCTGTGTTCGTACATCTCCATTATTTTCCAAGGTAAATCTGTTCAATGCTTACCACCTGGTTTGCATCTGAGAAGATGAAAAGTGGAAGACAGCATTCAACCCCTCCACTGATCACTATGAGTACCTCATGATGCCTTTTGGTCTGGCCAACGCCCCTGCTGTTTCTCAGACCCTGGTCAGTGACATGCTCCGGGACATGTTGAATCAGTTTGTGTAAAGGTAGGCACTCACAGAGTGGCCTAAACCATCTACGGTCAAACAGGTAAGGTGTTTCATGGGGTTTGCAAACTTTTATTACTGCTTCATCAGAAACTTTAGTTCCATCGCAGCTCTCATTAATTAACTCACCAAGAAGACCTCTGCAGGATTCCTATGGATGTAAAGCAGATCAAGCATTCTCAGAGCATAAGTGACACCTCACCTCTGCCCCAGTACTGAAGCAGCCCATCTATTCATTGTTGGGATTGATGCATTGCAGCTCCTCTGTAGAAAATTGGTTGCCCCTGAGCTTTTCTTTCCTATTGCTTGACTCCTGAAAAGTGTAACTATGATATCAGGAACCACAAACTCCTGGCTGTCAAGAAAGCTCCGGAGAGGGCAGAGCACACCTTTCTGTTATGAGCAGATCGCAAGAACCTCTCCCATATTTGGTACTCAAATGCAGTCAAGAGACTCAACTCCTGTTAAGCCCATTGGGCTCCCTTCTTCACCTGGCTTCACTTCACCCTCACCTTCTGTCTTGCCGGTAAGGATACTGAGGCCGATGCTCTTTCCAACCAGTTGGACATCTCTGAGGACAACGCCAATCCTGAGCCCATCCTGTGTTGGATACTGTGTAGTGTCTGACCGAGGACCACAGTCACACCTGATTGGAAGGTTTTCTATTCTGTTTTGGGAGACACAGTCACCCTCTCATCAGGTTTCCACCTCCTAATCTAACAGCCAGATTGAGAGAATGAACCAGGAACTGGAGAAAACACTGCCCTGCCTTGTCACTTCCAACTACACAACCTGGAGTTCCCCACTGGTTTAGGCAGAGATAGCCCACGATAATGTCCAGTTATCCTCCTTTGAATGCCAAAAGGGATTCCAGCCACCACTCTTCCACTGACATGGTGCTGAACAATTGGTCCAACACTTCAAACGAATGTGAGTCGGGCCAGGGCTTCTCTGCTGCAAACGCAGAAAAAAATGTTCCTGGCAAAAGCTGTTCAGCTCTGCCGACATGTGAAGCTGCTCAAGCCAGGGTGAAAAAGTTTGGCTGGCGTCTAGAGATATTCCTAGAGAGCTGTGTTAGCCCCCAAGCTATGTGGGGCCACTCATAGTGGAAAACAGAGCTTCCCATAGACTGTGCCTACCATCTTCTATGAAGATTCACCCAGTGTTCCATGTTTCCCAGTTCAAGCCCCCTTGTTCCAGTCACCCCTCTTCCTCTCCTCGCCACTTATTAGGTAGGTCACTTGTGGTGCCTCCTGATGTCTCTCCAGGTATAGTGCAGGGTCCACTACCTCATTGATTGGGTGGGGTATAATCCAGAGAAATGTTCTTGGGTTGCTGTTTGTGACATCCAGGGCAAAGCTCTCATCCATGGCTTCCAGCAGAACCAGGTCTCTGGTGCCTCGGAGCTGTGCCTGGAGGGGGGGGGGGGGCATCCCTGTGACAACTACAGACTCTGCAGAGTCTGGATGCCCTCGCAGGCAGGCAGCTAATGGGGGTCAGCAATCATATGCATGAGAATACACATTCCAGCCAATTAGGGTTTATTTATGGTCATATTTAGCTCCATTCCTTTCATTTCAGTCTTGACTGAAGCAGAGCCATGGCAACGCTTCCTGCTTACCACTGTCCACATTCTAGAGAGAAAATTACAATTTAGATTGATGCCGCAAAGTAGCAGCATTAATTTAGTACTAAGTTACTGCATCTGAGCCACAGTGATGGTAATAGATTCTAGTTTGAGAATCGTAGTTATCACCCCTGTTGGCCTAGGAGCTGTTATTTTCCTTTTGTTCTGTGTAGTTCTGATCAGAACTCAAGTGAACTGTTCATTCTGCTGCAGTGTCTGTTTCTCTCTAGACTCCAGACCATGTCTTGACTTACATCCAATCATTAATGCTTCTAATGCAACTGCACCTTGAGTATTGTGTGTAGTTTTGGCCATTTCGTTAGAGGAATGACGTTCTTGCTGTAAAAGTTTGCCAGACTGATTCCTGGAATGGCAGATGATGTATGGATGATAATTAGCCTAATTAAACTTACTGAAGTTTAGCAGATTGAAACGGAATCTCATAGAAACCCACAAGGTCCTTGCAGGATTGAACAGATAAGATGCCAGTCTATTCCTCTCTACCCACCCTCATCTCCTTGGGGTATTGTGTACGATTTTGCTCTTTCTGTAATATGAAATACAACATAGTGCAGAAGGAGTGCAGAGATGCTGTGTTGGCTTGGGGGCTTGGGTTACAGAGAGTGGTTGAAGTGGCTAGGACTTTAAAACTTTGAACATAGAAGATTGAGGAGTATCCTTAGATAAGATGAATGCACATAGACTTTTACCCAGGGAAGGGGAACTAAAAATCAGAGGACAGGTGAGATATGAAAGACTTAAAAGGGACTGAGGAGAAATTTATTCACACAGAGGGTGGTGCATACTCAAAGAATATTTGTTATCAAAGCATGTATGCAGTATATACTGCATATACAACCCTGAGATTCGACTTGCCACAGACAGCCACGAGACAAAGGAAACCATGGAACCTGTTCACAGAAAAACATCAAACCCCCAATGCACAAAACAAAAATAACATCATGCAAATGGCACACAAAAGCAAAACACACAGAATATAAAACACCAACACACAAAGTAATTGAGAGAATCCGGACATATTCCGTTTAGCTCAGTTCGGTTCAATCTAGTACTGTGTCATTTGTTAACTCAGCCTGCAGATCCAGACCACCCAGATCAAAATCTCACAAATTAACAACAAAAAAAAGTGGCCAGAAACCAAAACACATCATAACATGAACTACAGAGTCCAATCCACAAACTATGTCAATTAAACCTTGTCCAAGACCCAGAATTCTGGCACCACCTTCAATAGCATCGAGTGAGGGGGGGGGGGGGGGGAGAGAGAGAGACCATCCAAGTTCAGGCACCTTCCTTTGGCAGCAACAAGAAGGACAGAGAGAGACTTTATATATAATGACCTGCTCATAGAAGTAGTTGAGGAAGTAAATTAGCATTCTAAAGACATTTGGATAAGTGAATAGATAGGAGGGGCTTAGAGTAATATGGGTCAAACATGGGCAAATGGAACTAGCTTGGTGGACATCATGTTTGGATGGATGAGTTAGGCCAAAGGCCCTGTATCCAGGCTATATTACTCTATACTATAATTCATTAGCCTCCTGTGCCCAATAACCCTTGATCTTTAATGAGCTCTGCTCTGGCAGGAAGTCCTGGACTGCACGACCTTCATGCACTGTGAGTGTCCATCACCTGTCCAATCACACATGGCACCCTATAGAAAAAAGCAGCATATTGCCAGAGATGGAACATTTGAGATATGAGGAGAGACTGGATAAGCTGGGTTTGTTTGTCGAGGAGTGGATAAAAGTGAGTGGGGATCAGATATAAATTGTGAGGGATGTGGATAGCTTAGTAAGAAATTGCTCCTCATTTAAGGTTAGAGGGTACAAGTTTAGAGTAGGAGGAGATTTCTGAGCAGGACTGTTTTCATTAAGAGGATGGATAGAATTTGAAATGCACTGAAAGCATGATGGGTGAAAGGTACTCCTGTCTGACAGATAATATAAAAATTTGAGGGCATGTACTGCCAGGCTTAAGGACAGCTTCTGCTCCGCTGTTATAAGACTACTTAATTGTCCAATTATAAGATAATCTCTTGATCTCCCCATCTACCTCAACAAGGCCCGTTCACTTTATTTGAATAGCTTCACTGTACTTTGTCTGCAAGTTTAATATTATATTCTGCATTCTATTTCCCTTTCTCCTACCTCAGTGTCCTTACATATGGAAAGATCTGTTGGGATGGCATGTAATCATAGGCTTTTCACTTTACCTAGGTACATACAATATGGCAATAATAAAACAACCCAATACAATCCATGCCAGTCAAAGTATCTGAATGGACTTGCAACCCTCTCAAACTTGGCTCGTTCAATAACAGCCACGTGAGTCAGTGGTGAGAAGGCCACCTTCCATAAGCAACACATGATTTGGTTCAACCAAACAGGGAATATGCTGGGGAGAGATGCTGTGTGAGTACTACTCCAGGCAAAGTCATCGTTCTCCAGGAAAATAACAGATCATACACCAGCGTAACATTACAAAGGAAATACAGTATACTTACCAATATTTGAACTTTAACAAACAGTTAACAGCAAAAGGAAAATAAAAGGGCCCATTAAAGTTAAGCTGGTCTAAATATGCACATAGACGTTGGAGCTCATTTCTGACGCAGTTGGGATGCTTCACTTTGATTACTCATGTGCTGAAACCATGTTCTGCATGAAGGACACCACCCACAGCTTGAACTTCCCTCAAACACCTTTTTGAATGAACTAGCTAACTCAGGAGTATTAGCAATTCCTCCTTGGAACCATTCATCAGCACAAAGCACTTCTTGCAATAGGGTCTCCGCTTCAGGTGGGATCCTCTGAGTATCTTCCCTTGTGCTCCACTCCCAGCTCCTGCCAAAAAGAACCCAAACCAGACTACTGTCCTTCAGAAATCTGATCCCGCCCAGCTCTTTAGAATCTTCCCTTGCATCCCACTGGGCAAAAAGTTACAACACGTACCAAGGCAGACCTGACTGGCTGGCACAACACTCCTAATTTGGACAAAATGGCTCCTTATCTTCAGCTGAAAACAAAACACTTACTACAGGACACACTGTTTTTGCAGAAAGCTGCTAAAATAAAAATACCTCACAGTAGAAACCTTAACCAGGCATTACATTCTCCACCCATTAAAAATAGTTATGTCCTTGTGACTTTGCAAGCCTTTGGAATTTATTCATCCATTATTGATAACATAATATTCAAATGAATTTTGTGATTTCAGGACCCCTAATTCATTTATAAATGGAAGTAACTTATCTCACTATCAGGATTGATACTACTCTCTGTTTCCCAGGTGTATCATATGCCAGTCGTTCAGGGGGTTTCCTGACTCTCTGATACCTCCTTATCTCATCTTTTGCTTCTTTAGCTTCAGACACACCTTGTGAATGTTCCTGTTTACTTGAGGATGCCTCCCCCTCTCTATCACTTGTATCTTCCATTGACTCAGCTTAAGCAGGACCTGTCAAACATCTTCAACCTCCACTGGTGCTACTGGCAAGACCTCACTCAGAAAGGGGTGTCTTCTGTCACTCTAGCTACACCTCCAGGACATAACATGACTGGTTATCTTTCGCCATTTCCAACTGGATCTGGGCAGACTGACACTTTTGTATTGATATTCTCAGCTATTCCAACTTCTGCTTCTGTAAAGTCCAGTTCCAATGACAAGTAACCATCGTATGGGTAATCATTAGCACTAAGGACCCAAATCTTAAAGGCACTGAGTGGGGTCAATGGTAAATGCGTCAAATACCAGTTGTAAAATATCTGTAAAGCAAAGTAATTTGAGAACCTGCATAAAGTATGGTTCTAGCATAAATACCTTCTATCCGTATGGATACATCAGAGCTTGATCCCACTAAACCTTCGAGAATAGTATTTCCCATGATACACTGATTGGAACGTATTCTCTCTCAGATGTCAAACTGTTCCTATACTGGGTTTCTCCATAGTTTTGCTTCTTTTCTTCTCTGTTTGACTAACTGCTGATTTACTTTTCAAAGATTTTCCTGTCCCTCATAGTCTCGTTTGAAATGTTCATCTTCTCCACAGTTGTAACAGAAACTGCCTGTCACCTCTCTAATCAAAAGAACCTTTTCCGCAGCATTCCTCTTCTTAGTAAGTCCTACAGGTGGGTCACGTTTCCTAACAGACGTGTCACGTTTAGCTGAAACATTAGCAGACGTCCACTGAATACCTCACAGAGCAGTGGTAGAAATCTTAAACAGGCATTACTGACTATTTGAATGACACAATATGGAAGACAATGGTTTAAATGCCAGTGAAGGTATAACTGCAGATGGGTATTTGATGGTTAGCATGAATATAGTGGGCTTAACAGCTTACTTCTGTGCTGTATGACTCCACGACTCCATAAACCATCTGTGTCATGCTACTTTATTTTTTAAATTTGATTTTTATTTTATTGAGATACAGTGCGGAATAGGCCCTTCCATCCCTTTGAACCACACCACCTGGCAATTCCCTGATTTAATCCCTGATTTTCTTCGGCAGTTTAACGGGAGCACGACTGTGCAAGCGCATGTAAGCCAGACCGTGAGGCAGCAGAAGTATTTAAAGAGAACAGTAGATGAAGCGGGCAATGGAGTAGAGGGAGACAGAGTAGGAAGGCTTTATCTCGAGAGGCTTCGGCGAACAGAGGCTGAGGACGAGCTTCACTCCAAGTTAGGTAAGGCCGGGTAAGTTCCTTTCAAAGGAGAAAGTTTCAAAAGTTGAGGCAAGTATTGGGTAGATCATGGCAGCTGAGATCAGCCCCGTGATTTGTTCATCCTGCAGCATATGGGAAATCAGGGATACTTCCAGTGTCCCTGACGACTATGTGTGCAGGAAGTGTGTCCAGCTGCAGCTTCTGGCAGACCGCATTGAACATCTGGAGCTGCGATTGGATTCATACTGGAGCATCCGCGATGCTGAGAAAGTTGTGAATAGCACATTTAGTGAGTTGGCCACACCGCAGGTAAAGGCTACACAGGCAGAAAGGGAAGGGGTGGCCACTAGACAGGGTAGCAGTAGGCAGGTAGTGCAGGAGTCCCCTGAGGTCATCTCCCTCCTAAACAGATATACTGTTTTGGATACTGTTGGGGGAGATGTCTCATCAGGGGAAGGCAGCAGCAGCCGAATTCATTGCACCATGGGTGGCTCTGTGGCACAGGAGGGAAGGAAAAGGAGTGGGAGAGCTATAGTGATAGGGGATTCGATTGTAAGGGGAATAGATAGGCGTTTCTGCGGCCGCAAACGAGACTCCAGGATGGTATGTTGCCTCCCTGGTGCAAGGGTCAAGGATGTCTCTGAGCGGCTGCAGGACATTCTGGAATGGGAGGGTGAACAGCCAGTGGTCGTGGTGCACATAGGTACCAACGATATAGGTAAAAAATGGGATGAGGTCCTACAAGGTGAACTTAAGGAGTTAGGAGATAAACTAAAAAGTAGGACCACAAAGGTAATAATCTCTGGATTACTACCAGTGCCACGTGCTAGTCCGAGTAGAAATAGGAGGATATTTCAGTTGAATACGTGGCTTGAAAAATGGTGCAAGGGGGAGGGATTTAAATTTCCGGGGCATTGGAAACAGTTCTGGGGGAGGTGTGACCGGTATAAACAGGATGGTCTGCACCTGGGCTGGACTGGAACCAATGTCCTAGGGGGAGCGTTTGCTACTGCTGTTCAGGAGGATTTAAACTAATGTGGCAGGGGGATGGGAACAAGTGCAGAGAGACAAGGGGTGTAAAATGAGGGTAGAAGCAAAAAGTAGTAAGGTGAAAAGTAAAAGTGGCAGGCAGGCAAATCCAGGGCAAAAAGCAAAAAGGGCCACTTTTCAACATAATTGTATAAGGGCTAAGAGTGTTGTAAAAACAAGCCTGCAGGCTTTCTGTGTCAATGTGAGGAGCATTCGTAACAAGGTGGATGAATTGAATGTGCAAATAGTTATGAACGAATATGATGTAGTTGGGATCACAGAGACATGGCTCCAGGGTGACCAAGGATGGGAGCTCAACTTTCAGGGATATTCAATATTCAGGAGGGATAGACAGGAAAGAAAAGGAGGTGGGGTAGCATTGCTGGTTAGAGAGGAGACTAACGCAATAGAAAGGAAGGACATTAGCCTGGAGGATGTGGAATCGATATGGGTAGAGCTGCATAACACTAAGGGGCAGAAAACGCTGGTGGGAGTTGTGTACAGGCCACCTAACAGTAGTAGTGAGGTTGGGGATGGCATTAAACAGGAAATTAAACATGCGTGCAATAAAGGAACAGTAGTTATAATGGGTGACTTCAATCTACATATAGATTGGGTGAACCAAATTGGTGAGGGTGCTGAGGAAGAGGATTTCTTGGAATGTATGCGGGATGGTTTTCTGGACCAACATGTCGAGGAACCAACTAGAGAGCAGGCCATTCTAGATTGGGTATTGAGCAATGAGGAAGGGTTAGTTAGCAATCTTGTCCTGCGAGGCCCCTTGGGTAAGAGTGACCATAATATGGTGGAATTCTTCATTAAGATGGAGAGTGACATAGTTAATTCAGAAACAAAGGTTCTGAACTTAAAGAAGGGTAACTTTGAAGGTATGAGACGTGAATTAGCTAAGATAGACTGGCAAATGATACTTCAAGTGTTGACGGTGGATATGCAATGGCAAGCATTTAAAGATCGCATGGATGAACTACAACAGTTGTTCATCCCATTTTGACAAAAGAATAAACCAGGGAAGGTAGTGCACCCGTGGCTGACAAGGGAAATTAGAGATAGTATCAAGTCCAAAGAAGAAACATATAAATTAGCAAAAAAAAAGCGTCACACCTGAGGACTGGGAGAAATTCAGAGACCAGCAGAGGAGGACAAAGGGCTTAATTAGGAAAGGGAAAAAAGATTATGAGAGAAAGCTGGCAGGGAACATAAAAACTGATTGTAAAAGCTTTTATAGATATGTGAAAAGAAAAAGATTGGTCAAGACAAATGTAGGTCCCTTACAGTCAGAAATAGGTGAATTGATCATTGGGAACAAAGACATGGCAGACCAATTGAATAACTACTTTGATTCTGTCTTCACTAAGGAGGACATAAATAATCTTCCGGAAATAGTAAGGGACCGAGGGTCTAGTGAGATGGAGGAAGTGAGGGAAATGCATGTTAATAGAGAAGTGGTGTTAGGTAAATTGAAGGGATTAAAGGCAGATAAATCCCCAGGGCCAGATGGTCTGCATCCCAGAGTGCTTAAGGAAGTAGCCCAAGAAATAGTGGATGCATTAGTGATAATTTTTCAAAACTCCTTAGATTCTGGATTAGTTCCTGAGGATTGGAGGGTGGCTAATGTAACCCCACTTTTTAAAAAAGGAGGGAGAGAGAAACCAGGGAATTATAGACCGGTTAGTCTGACATCGGTGGTGGGGAAAATGCTAGAGTTGGTTATCAAAGATGTAATAACAGCACATTTGGAAAGAGGTGAAATCATCGGACAAAGTCAACATGGATTTGTGAAAGGAAAATCATGTCTGACGAATCTTATAGAATTTTTTGAAGATGTAACTAGTAGAGTGGATAGGGGGAGAGCCAGTGGATGTGGTATATTTAGATTTTCAAAAGGCTTTTGACAAGGTCCCACACAGGAGATTAATGTGCAAACTTAAAGTACACGGTATTGGGGGTATGGTATTGATGTGGATAGAGAATTGGTTGGCAGACAGGAAGCAAAGAGTGGGAGTAAACGGGACCTTTTCAGAATGGCAGGCAGTGACTAGTGGGGTACCACAAGGCTCAGTGCTGGGACCCCAGTTGTTTACAATATATATTAGTGATTTAGATGAGGGAATTAAATGCAGCATCTCCAAGTTTTCCAATGACATGAAGCTGGGCGGCGGTGTTAGCTGTGCGGAGGATGCAAAGAGGATGCAGGGTGACTTGGATTGGTTAGGTGAGTGGGCAAATTCATGGCAGATGCAATTTAATGTGAATAAATGTGAGGTTATCCACTTTGGTTGCAAGAACAGGAAAACAGATTATTATCTGAAGGGTGGCCGATTAGGAAAAGGGGAGGTGCAACGAGACCTGGGTGTCATTGTACACCAGTCATTGCAGGTGGGCATGCAGGTACAGCAGGCGGTGAAAAAGGCAAATGGTATGTTGGCATTCATAGCAAAAGGATTTGAGTACAGGAGCAGGGAGGTTCTACTGCAGTTGTACAAGGCCTTGGTGAGACCGCACCTAGAGTGTTGTGTGCAGTTTTGGTTCCCTAATCTGAGGAAAGACATTCTTGCCATAGAGGGAGTACAAAGAAGGTTCACCAGATTGATTCCTGGGATGGCAGGACTTTCATATGAAGAAAGACTGGATCGACTAGGCTTATACTCACTAGAATTTAGAAGATTGTGGGGGGGATCTTATTGAAACGTATAAAATTCTAAAGGGATTGGACAGGCTAGATGCAGGAAGATTGTTTCTGATGTTGGGGAAGTCCAGAATGAGGGGTCACAGTTCAAGGATAAAGGGGAAGCCTTTTAGGACCGAGATGAGGAAAAACTTCTTCACACAGAGAGTGGTGAATCTATGGAATTCTCTGCCACAGGAAACAGTTGAGGCCGGTTCATTGGCTAAATTTAAGAGGAAGTTAGATATGGCCCTTGTGGCTAAAGGGATCAGGGGGTATGGAGAGAAAGCAGGTACAGGGTTTTGAGTTGGATGATCAGCCATGATCATACTGAATGGTGGTGCAGGCTCGAAGGGCCGAATGGCCTACTCCTGCACCTATTTTCTATGTTTCTATGTTTATAATCCTAGCCTAATCACAGGACAATTTATAATGGCCAATTAATCTACCAACCAGTTCATCTTTGGACTGTGGGAGGAAACTGGAACACCCAGAGGAAACCCATGTGGTCACGGGGAGAACATACAAAGTCCTTATAGACTTGAATTGAACCCCAGTATTGGTACTGTAAAGGTTTGTGCTAACCACTAAGCTTCCATGCCTTAATGCACTTTACAGACACACTAGTGTTTCTTATCCTTCAATTACGAACAATAGATTTATTATTAAGGATAGGACGTTGAGCAAAAAACACCCTCACTAATGCCTCTGTCACACCAGAAAGAGATGATCTCTTTACCTTAACTGTAAGACCACATATACTAACAGAAAAGGGTTAGGAGAATGTTTCTCCTAAGATTGAGAATGAGACAGGGAAATAAATTTACAGCTATCATCTGCAGTCTTTATAGGATAGCTTGCTTTCAAATCAGACATTGTGTTTGAAACCTAATGACAAGAGATGACCATTAAGCCCATAGATTGCCATGAAGTATCAGTGATAAAATCTAAAATCTTGGGGCTAATTAACATTAGTGAATATGATCTGTGCACAGAGAAGCAATGAGGTTGAATTATTTGAAAGTCAGGATCCCAGACTTTGTGGTGGGAATTATCATATTCCCAGAGAAACAGGTGTTACTCTAAAGATGTTTTATGTTTAACACCAGCCAGATACACGAAAGGTCAGGTAGCTCATTTTCTTCCAGTCCAAGCCAATAAAACTGATACAAGCACAGCACACTTAAATAAACATCCATAACAAACTTTGCATAAATGTTGAATGACATGGAAATTGAGATGCAATTATCCTGCATTTGTTGGATATCTTGTGCATCACAGTGTAGACTCCCTGAAGCAATTCAAAGACCCTTGTGCAAATTTGCTAACTGTATTTCCTTGGTATCTAAAGTGTGAGAACAGCTTTCATGGTTGGCTTATGTATAATGGGTTAAACATACTTTTTACAAAGTTTAGGCTATGGGACTTGGTTGGATCTAATCACATTTGAGCAAATGGTATTTGAGGTTTACCCCAAAGATAGTCAAAGAAATATGAACCTCGTCAGGAGTAGTCTTACAATTTTTATATTTTTTTGTGATGTTGTAGGTGATCATTTGCCCCCTCGAGCTAATGTGAGCTTTCCAAGCAATCTCATCAGTCTATTTCCTTATTCTGGATCACTTATTCTCTTGTAATCCCATCAGCCCCACTCTTACTTTCCTTCCTCCGACCTACATTATCACTATCAATTGATTTCCAAAACTTCCTGACGCCTCGGGAAAGCAACCAACATTATAAAAAGCCATTTCCACCTTATTCGTTCCTTCTTTCCCCCCTTCCCATCAAGTTGAAGATCCTAAAACTTGGTAGCACACACCGCCAAGCTCAAAGAAAGCTTCTACCCACCGGTATAGGACTCTTGAATGAATCTTTTATGCATTAATTCTTGATCTCTGAGTCAACCTCATCATAGTCAGTACATCTTATTTGTCTGTTTGCAGTGGACTTTCTCTGTAACTGTAACAATCTATTCTCCAGCCTGTTATAGCTTCTGCTATTGTACTTCTTCAATGTGCTTACCTTTTAAAATGATCTGTCAACTTTCCACGATATCTTTATACATGCAACAATAACACTCCCATGGCCTGTTACCATCATTGGGATCTGGGAGGAAACCAGAGCACTCAGGAGAAACCCTCTCACTTACAGAGAGAACATGCAGACTCCACGCAAACTGTCTCAGCAGTCAGGATTGAACCCATCTCACTGGATCTTTAGGGTTTTCTTTATAACACTGTGATTCAGGAATAACCAGTGCCAAATCAACAACTGAACTTAACTTACTCATTTAATGAAATGATGGTACAAAATTCCCTGTATGAACATTGGAATAAGAGAGGTTCTTCTTTCCATCACTTTTTGGGAAGGAGTTATCAATGGCTTTGCCAACACTTACAGGCCATCCCTATTTTCCCTTGAGTAGATGATGATCAACCTCCTTTTTTGACCCATGACAGTCCTCCTTGTGAAAGTCCTGCCACAGTGCTGTTGGGAAGGATCACCAGGATTTAGACTCAGCAGTGAGGATGATCTGTGATGTCTTTCCAAGTTAGGACAGTGTGTAACTTCAGTGAGAAACCTGTGGTAATGTTGCCTCTGCCCTTGTCCTTAAAGGCAATAGGGGCCATGCTTTTTGGAGTTGCTGTTGGAGTAGCCTTTGCAAGTTTCCATTCATCTTTTTAGGCTTGTTTTGTCATCCAATTGGATCATAGCCATCTCACATTATTTTTACAGCCAATAATATCCACCCAGTTTTTTATTTAGCACAGTGGCACAGCAGGTAGAGCTGCTGCCTCATAGCTCCAATGGCCCAGGTTAAATCTTAACCTTGGAACTGTCTCTGTGGAGTTTTCATGTTCTCTCTATAAGTTTCTTTCAGGTGCTCCAGTTGCCTTCTACATCCAAAAGAGTACAAGTAGGTTAATTGACTACGGTAGATTTTACTTGGTGGATAGGTAAGTGGTAGAATCTGGAGTGAGTTGATGAGAAGATGGGGAGAACACACTGAGGAGACTGAACCGAAAACATGGATGCATTTCAAGGTCTCTAACAATGTGAGTAACTATATATCCTCCCAGAGACTTCCTCTTGGGTTCACTGTTTGTATTTGGTAATGGTGGTGATTGTCCATCATGTCTATCAATGACTGACCTGAGGCAGCTTCATTCTCTCAAACTCTGAAGTCCGAATCCAGTGATACCAACAAGTGTCACAACCTGGGGTCTTCCTTGGTTGCAGTGGATGACCATGACTTCTGTGCCTTGCCCTTCACTCTCCACAAAGTGTCACAAAAACACCTCCTGGTCTTTGGGTCTCATTATTGTTCTCATCTGCCCAATCCACCAGAGCTGACTTCACAAGCTAGGACTGGCATGTCCTTATCTCACCAGGGTATGAAACCCATCAGCTACCCTCAGCTGGTTTAAGCTCTCTGTTGAAGTGGTACACTAGCTTGTGGCTGCTGTTGAATGCAAACAGCTAATTGGAGCCACCCACAGGTGAGAGCTCAGTGTCCAGTGGGAACCAAAGGTGAAGGAGCTGCCCTGGACATGACAAAGGTTCAAAGGTTCATTTTATTATCAAAGTATACATGTACACTACAACTCTGACATTTGTCTACACTAAGTAGTCATTAAATACAGAAAGACCATAGGTGTTGATGAAAGAAAAGACATCAACTCCCCCCAGCACGAAAGAGAATAGAAACAAAACTCGCAGACCACAAATCCCCCGTCCACCGCAGCAAAAATAACAGTTCCCAACCTCATTACTTGCAGAAGAACCTGTGGGAATAGCAGTTCCCGACCCCCTCACTCACAGAAAAGAACAGCGATAATAAAAGTCCATGACCCCCTCATTCGCAGAAAAGAACAACGATAGTAGCACCAAACCCCCAACTCCCACCCCCCAATAGATCACCCTCCTGCCAATCGGCTACAAGAATGAATACACTGAAAAACTGAAGGAAGCCAATATAAAGTACAGTCCAATCATCAGATAGCTCGCAGAGTATCAGAAACAATTTTGTCTCCATACGAGGTGAGCAGTCACATGAACTCAGTCCTTCTGTAAGTAGTGATGTTGACCTGGGTCCGAAAGCCACCGATCCGACTACTGACCATCTCCATTGGGAGCCATCGCTGATCCCCTCTGTATTCACCTCAATGCTTCAATCTTCCTCGCCGCTTCGAGATGGAGACGTGCATAACCCGACGCCTCTTCTCTGGTCTTTCCCACGAGTCAGCTTGTGTTCTTGGTCCTTTTCAGCCCCTGTCTCTGATCTCCACAAGGCAGCTCTCTGGACACAGAAGAGCGCTGAATCCTTTGAGTTCCAAACTGTATGTTATAGGCTCCAACAGTTTCTGTAACACAAACAAGACAAGAAGAACAAGCAGAAGGTGGAGAAAAAAATGAAATAATTGGAAAGATTTGGTATCTGGAGGATGTCACATGAGGAATCGTTGGTCACTGGCGCCATCTTGACCACAAGTAGACGAGCCTCTTCACCAGAAGTGTTACCCCTCCTTGGACACCCCATACATCCCATATTTGATATAACTGCTGCCTACTTAAAGGCTTAAAAAAAGAACAGCTGTCTGCCAGGTGATGAGAAAAAATGAACATGGAAAATGCAACAACTTTTTAAAAACATTATGGCATGCCTGATGAACTGTGAAAGAGCAGATATGTATGCACTAGCTACACTATTTATTATTGTCTAGTGAAATAGATCCCACCGTTGCACTTTCCCAAAGATCAACCAATCTTTTGGGAGAGTCATGCAGCATGAATTAGGCCCTTTGACCCAACTTGTCCATGCCGCCTATATTGGTCCCATCTGCCCATGCTTAGCCTATTGCCCTCTAATTCTCTCCAATCCATGTGCTTATCTAGATGACTTTTAAATGGTGTGTGAATATGTGCAAAATTATACCTACAGATTTAAAAAAATTTTTTATAACCAGGACCCCGCCTGTGGAGCTGTCAATATGGCAGGAAATGGTATAAAATAGGACAATACCGTGACACAGCAGGAAAAGCCTTTGCTTCAGAGCTCCAGATGCCCAGGTTCAATGCTGATTTTAGGAGCTGTCCATGCGGAGTTTGTACATTTATCCTGTGACTGTGTGGGTTTCCCTTGGGTGCTCCAGTTTCCTCCTACATCCTAAAGACGTGCAGGTTTGTAGGTTAATTGATCACTGAAAATTGTCCCTAATGTCAGGTGGTAGAATCCAGTAGGGGCTGGTGGGAATGTGGAGAAACAAGGAAAATTATTGCAGTTAACAAACACTTATAAACATCACAATTCACTCCTCACTACAGAGATACTGGTTGAGCAACTGAGTTCCTCCAGCATATTTAATATGTATCCTCCGAACAGTTGATCAGGTCATCAGCACAGTGTACAGTATATGTATGAGAGCTTCAGTGTATGCATCAACTCCAGTGTTATATTTATAAAATGACAATTTGTTTCAGAACACATTGGGAACCGTGATAGGTGTGGCATAAGTGAGACATCCTTATTTATTTCTATAAGAAGAGGAATTTCTGCAGCCAGTGTGTGTGAATCTGTGCAATTCTTTGCCTTAGAGGGCTGTGAAGGCCACATTATTGAGTGTACTTAAGGGAGTGTTTGATTGGTAAGAAGATTAAGTTTTACAGAGAGAGGGTAGGAGAATGGGGATAAAAAAATGACTGAACGGTGAAGCATATTTGATGGGCCAAATTCCCTGATTCTGTTTCGTTATATCATTATCTTATAGTTTTTAACAGGACCAGTGGAGCTTGTGTGTTTGGTTGTGTCTTGGATTTTTCGCCACCAACTCAGGTGTTATTTGTGGGCATTGGGACATGTATAGAAAATGTTCAGCATGTTTCGTGGATGGATATGTACCCAGCAGCTGATGTTCTAGCCTGCTGACAGCTCCTTTGGTATCACAGTGGGACTATGCCCAATTAATGAAGTTCAACAGAAGTTTAAATTGTGGTGGAGTGACACTTTATGGTAAATCGAGTGAAATCATTTGTTCAAATAAGCCTGTTGTCTCCCAAGGCACAGATGAGTCAGAAAATAATGCGCAAATTACTATCCTTCCCATTCTCCCTCCCTCTCTCACGCACATGTACACACACATGTGCATACACAATTAGCAATTGCAACAATAAGACATGAAAGGTGTGCCATGCATATTAAGACTGAATCTTGTAGGCTATGCAATAATCTGAACCATCTGTGGCAGTGCTCTGCTGGGATTTGGTACCTAAACTAGTAGGCTAGCTAATCCAAAATTGTCAGTTTTTAATCTGTACTCTAGTTCAACCAGACAGTTATTTACAAAACCCATCTAGTTCACTAAAATTCATACCTGATCTGGCATAGACGTAACTCCAGCCCCGTAAGAAAGCTAATGACAATTGACTGCATTCTGAAGTGGTTTAAGAGGATGATTAGTGATGAGTAATAACTGTTGACCAGCTGTTGGTGTCCATATCCCTCAGGAACCTTACAGACAATCAAATTAAAGAATTACATTCTTATGGCAGCTCCCACATCTTTTCAAGGATAGCACAAAGTACTTAGCAGCTACTGGAGTAGATCTTCTCAGGCTCACAGGTTTGGGTCAAGAATGAGAGAACAGCTGTACCCTAAATACCTTAACTCCAAGCAAATTCATCACAAAACTCTGGACTCTGGGAGTTAATGCTCACCTTTTGCAACTGGATCCTTGACTTCCTGACCAGCAGACTGCAATCAGTAAGGATAGGCAGCCACAATTATTCTAAACACTGGTATACTACGAAGTTCCGACCTCAGCCCCCGCTCTATTCCCTGTACACTCATGACGGTGTGCCCAGATTCTGCTCTAACTCCATTTACAGGTTTGCCAATGATACCACTATAAGGGCCAAATAACAATGAGTTAGAGTACAGGAAAGAGGTAAGGAGCTTAGTATCATGGTGTCATGACAACTTCAGTGTAAAGAAAAACAAAAGAGCTTGTTATTGACTACAGGAAAGGAAATGCCTGTCTCCATTAATGGTGTTGAGTTTAAGAGTTGAGATCTTCAAGTTCCTAAGTCTTGAAGATCTCAACCTGGCCTGCTCCAACAGAATAAATGCCATAGTCAAGAAAGCTCACCAACCCCTCTACTTCCTCAGAAATCCCATCGACCCTTACCAAATTTTATAAATGCATCACAGAAAGTATCCTACCTGGACATGTAACAGCTTGGCATGGTAACGGCTCTGCCCATAAGCACAAAAATCTGCAGAGATTGTGGAAACGGTTTAGCACATGATGGAAACTAGCCTCCCTCTCTATTGAATCTGTCTATGTTTCTCGCTGCTTTAATAAAGCAGCCCGTATAATTAACAACCCCACCCACCCCAGATATTCTCTCCTCTCTTCTATCAGGCAGAAAATACAGAAGCCTGCAGGTTTGTAGAACAAGGTTCAACAGCAGCTTCTACCTCACTGTTATAATGACTATTAAACTGTCCTCTAGTATGATAAGATGAACTCTTGACCTCACTGTCTACCTTGACTTGGCCTTGCTCCTTATTGTTTCACCACACTGCACTTCCCCTGCAGCTGTTACACTTTA
This sequence comes from Hemitrygon akajei, assembly GCF_048418815.1. NCBI lineage: Eukaryota > Metazoa > Chordata > Chondrichthyes > Myliobatiformes > Dasyatidae > Hemitrygon > Hemitrygon akajei. The sequence goes on from NC_133124.1 coordinate 117,244,825, forward strand.
TTCCAGATTGTTATTGTTTTGCCTTGTTCTACCTCAATGCACTGAGTATGGACTGATCTGTATGAACAGTATGAAAGACAAGCTTTTTTACTGTATCATGGTACATATTGCAATGATAAATCAATTCCAATTCTAATATTGCACTGAAAAATATCCTAAATGTCAATGTAGTAGAGTATGAATGAGACACCCAGATTCTAGTTTCCTGACTAGGCTGGAGATACTGACTGATATCTGCAAGACCACTGAGAATATGGACAAGTTACTTAGACTTTTATCTTCCAGTCCCAAGTTTCAGCAGTTGGTTTAGCTAGCAATTTACAAGCAAGGTTGCCAGTATCATGATATTGGAAGATAGATTTTAAATTGCACTTTATATAAAACTGTTGTAAGACAGACAAAAACACAGGATTACAAGAGAATGGGAGCAGGAGTTGGCCACTGGGTCCTTCCTGTTTGTCCCAGCATTCAGTATGATCATGGATGACCCCCCTCCAGACCTCAACTCCACTGCTGTAGCAAATCCCTATGACCCTTGAACTTCCCCCAATCTTTCAAAAATATATGTACCTGGTTCTTCTCTAAATACTACCAAATGATCCATCCTTACTAATCCTCTGGGATAGACAGTTCTAGATTCACAATTCTTTGCAAGAGCAAATTTCTAGCAGTTCCCTTACATTGTAATTATATCTCCTTGTTAGTAACTCTTCCTCAAATGGAATGTCTTCTCTGGGGACACAAGAGAAACTGCAGATTTCAGAATCTGGAGCAACAAACATGCAGTTGGAGGAACTGTCATGATGAGGTCACACTCAGGTTGGAGGAACAACTCCTTATATTCTGTCTGGGTAGCCTCCAACCTGATGGCATGAACATCGATTCTTGAACTTTTGGTAGTCCCCACCCCATCTTCACCATTCCTATTCTCATTTTCCTCTCTCAGCTTATCTCCTTACCTGCCCATCATCTTCCTCCCCTTCTCTATCTTCCATGGTCTTCTGCTCTCTCCTATTAGATCCCCCCCCCCATCTCCAGCACTTTAACTCTTTCACCAATCGACTTACCAGCTCTTTTCACTGCCCCCCCCCCCATGTTTTACCTATCACCTACTGCCTTGATTTTCTTTCTCCACCTTCTTACTCTGACTGTTCATCTATTTTCTGCAGTCCTGAAGAAGGGTCTCAGTCTGAAACATCAACTGTTTACTCTTTTCCATAGAGGCTGCCTGGACTGCTGAGTTTCTCCAGGATTTTGTGTGTGTGGTTTGGACTTCCAGCATCCGCAGATTTTCTCTTATTTGTGACTGCCCCACCAAAACTAAGTGTGGCCTCACCATACCCTAACTCAAAATCAAAGTCAGATTTTATTTATTTATTTATTTATTTATTTGTTGTTTTGGTTATTTGTTTATTATCCAGCTATTTATTTGTTTATTGAGATACAGGATGGGATAGGCCCTTCTAAGCCTTCAAGCTGTGCTGCCCAGCAATCTACAATTTAATCCTACCCTAATCAATGGACAATGTACAATGACCAATTAACCTACTGACCAGTACATCTTTGGGCTGTGGGAGGAAACTGGAGAATCCAGAGGAAACACACATGGTCACAGGGAGAACGTAGAAACTCCTTACAGACAGCGTCAGAAATTCATATGCACAGGTGCAATGAAGCCTTACACCAGCATTACCGTCAGGTAAAGGCTGATTTATACTTGTGTGTACAGGCTACGTGGCAGCCCTGATTCTGCATTGCTTTACGCCATAGCGAGCATGCGTTGGTGTGTGCCAAAACGCTAGTTGGTGGTGGGGTTTCTGTGCCATTGCGTTGAGTTTCTTCGTGAGAGACATGGACGAGGAAATGCATTTCAAACACTTTCACATGTCGGCAGGTAGATTTGACGATTTGGCTCATCTATTTCGCATCAGTGTACGCACAGCTTACAGACATGGTGGAGAAGAAGCAACTGGAAATGTGATGTTACCAAGCAGACCAATCAAAGTTGTTGCAGTCTGTGTTGCCGCGACGCATGAGTAACTTTGCTGGAGAGGTGCACGTCACCCTATGGCGTAGGTTACGGCGTAGGGTACGCGGTACCTACGGCTTCGATATGACGCAGAAGTATAAATCAGCCTTAAGCATGAATTATGTATAACAATCTTTACGGGAAAGGGCACAATTGGAATAAAAAGTCTATTGTAATCAAAGAGGTCAAAAGTGGTCATTGCATTGCAAAACTGAGAGAGGGATTAGGATCGTGCAGGTTAGTTCAAGATGCAAATTGTTGAAGGGAACTAACTCACCCAGCCAACTATGGCCTCTGATTGTGGTTCAATTGGCCACTGACAGCAAAGGACATTAGAGCAGAATTAGGCCATTTGGCCCATCGAGTCTGCAGTTCATAAATTGGTTTGTTATTGACACATGCACTGAAGCACAGTGAAAAGCTTTGTTTTGCATGCCAGCCATACAGAACATTTCATCTCATCAGTGCATTGAGGCAAAACAGGGAGAACAATAACATAGTTACAAAGAATGAGTAGTTTAAGCAAACAGTAAGGTGGAAGAATATACTGAGGTAGACTGTAAGGCATAGAGTCATTTCTTATCCTACTAAGAGACCATTCAGTAGTCTTATAAAGATAGGATAGAAGCTGTCCTGGAGCTTGGTAACGTGGTTTCCAGCTTTTGTATATTCTGCTGGATGCGAAAAGAAGAAGTCTGGGATATTTGGGGTCTTTGATTGTGCTGGCTGTTTTACTGAAGCAGTGAGAAGTATAGATAGAATCCATGGAGGGAGGCTGATTTCCATGACGTGCTGAGCTGTATCCAAAACTCTGCAGCTTCTTGTGGTCTCAGGCAATGCGGTTAAATGCATCCGCAGAAAATTATGGCCTAATATTTCATCATCTTTCCGGGGTAACTGCTGAAAGGAATCAATATTGTCCCCAGCACCAACCCTGAAGGGTTAAGCAATGCAGAAGGATAAGATAGCAGCAGCTTCTAGCTGAAACACAAAACAAATGGACTTGCTCCCATGTTGTTTTTTTTAACTTCTCTCCAATTGAAGCTAACAGTCCAGTGTTTGAATGATTTGTTCAATGCTTCAAACATGTCAGCAATCACCCATCTATTGCACTCAATATTTTTCCCGTACACCACATTCAATTTTTTTTTTATCCACACTCAATTATCAAAAGAGGGTATAAGCTGACTGCTGTCAATTGTTCTTTTCCTTAACTCTCACAACTAATTATATCTCCACTGTGATAAGTGGACAGAGCTCTGAGAAACCACAAATATGCACTGTCAAGAATACTAATTCTTCAGTTGTTTCTGAAAACCTTTTCTTGTGTTAACCTCATGTAGGTAAACCCAGCAAAGGAAAGTGAACGATGACATTTTGCAACTATCCACCTCTGCTTGATTTTCTCAGTTCAAAGATTTTAATGTTATCTTCAAATTTAAAAGTACCTTTTCTTGTAAATGAATCAAGTAACAGCAGCTTTAATAAAAAGGAGATTTATGAGCAGCAGGTGAATGTATGTACAATTGCAGCAGAAAACACAAGTGAGATTCCTTTGCTTTTTTTTCCAAAAATTCTGGTATTTTCCATGACATATACCACTGTATAGAGAAAAGACTTGCTTTACATATGTGATCTCTAACAATTTAGAAAATTCACAAAAATCCTGTAAGTCGACTCATTTTCATTGGGGGAGGCTGTTCGAGATGAAATTATTTTAAATTGCAAACTGCTCCCCCTAGTTGAATATCCTCTATCTTGTTTCATTTCATATGCACATGAAAATTGCATTAAAATGCTTGCATTATCACGAAACTCTGCATTAACCAGCTGAGTGAAATGCTACCAAATGTCTTTGAGCTCCATCAGTACAGCAGAGGAAGAGGCCCTTCAGTCCATCGTGCCTGTGCCAACCATGATGTCAATTGAAGTTAAACCAATCTGTTTGCACATAGTCTGTGTTTTTCCATTCCCTACCTGTATAAATGCCTCTTATATGGTATTATCATATCTGCTTCCACCACCCTCCCTGGCAGTGCTTTCCATGCTCCTAACACTCCCTGTGTAATAAAAACACCCCTTGTAAATCTCCTTTAACCATTTCCCTCTAAGTTGATTCTACACTATCAGTGCCTTCCATAATTTTATATACTGTATTCCTTTCTATCAGGTTGCCTCTCAGCTCCCAGAGAAAACAATCCATGTTTGTTCCTACCTCTCCTTATAGCTAATACTTGTTAATCCAGGGAATATCATGCTAAACCTCTCCTGCACCATCTCCACATCCTTCCAGTAAAGCAACAAGCAGAAATGTATAAGGCATGATAGAGCTGGCACAGATGTGCACACGCCCCCGGTTTTTGCACACTTCTGTAAGCGTTGAAATAAATGAGATTTTTAACTATAATTGCTCTGACAATGAAACCTACTGGATTCAGAGATTCCATGATTAAATCTGAGCACAGGATGAAACTGGTGACAATTCATGGAGGTATTGCTGGATGGGGATTATATGGCAGAGACAGGATGCTCTCAGTATATCTCCATATTTTATTCTCATGTTAGAGAAAGTTAAAATTCTGTCTACACCCTTCGACCAGACATAAAGACATGAACATTTCCCAAGACGTGGATTAGTTTGTAATTAATACCCGCCTAGATCCTAAGCACTAAAATTCCCTACCTAAACCTCCACTATCCTATTTCTGCAGGAGGCAGTGGTGAGGTGTTTGAGCTCCTAGACAAACAACCAGAATTCTGGCCCATTGATTCAGTCACATGAGTTCAAATTTCATCTTGGCATTTGGGAATTTAAAACTAATTTTAAAAATGTTTTCATATCGGACCCATGAGCAAAAAGTGTCAAGGTGACCAATGCCCAGAGGGCATGAATGCCTTACAAGATGGTAGCCTTTACATAACCTGGATGTTCAAAATATCTTTGCAACTAATCAAAAGCCTTTTAACCTGCACTTGGTGAAAGCTGAACAAGGAACTGGTAACACACAACTGGAATTGCATACAAAATCTCGAACATCTGGCTCATGTTTATATAAAGTGAAAAATGTAATGTTTTATTGCAAAAGGTTCTTTTAATCATTCTGCAATGTAGCACATTGGAATTCTCTGACTAATCTGGAATTATAAAGCTTACTCACAGGAGCCAAGAACAGCTCTATGTTTGAACAGTAGGGAAAAACACTCCCAAAATTTCAACACACAAAAAGGTTAATAGAGCATGGGTGAGATGTCAGTACTGGTGTTTGAACAGGAATTGCTCTTCTTTGCTGGTTAGAGGTTTCCCAGTCCTCTACTGCTCTTCGGAGAGTCTGAGTTGTTGCCCAATGAAGAATAGAATTAACAGACATAATTAAATCAAATGTGACAGCAATTGATGCAGTAATATTCCCCTTATGAAATTTGATTAGACTGACACAAATTGATTAATCTCCTTTAGCTCAGATTTCATATTTGTTTAAGTCAATGAAAGATGCCCTGAGGCACTTTCTTTGAGATTAAGCGTGTTTTATCTTCCCCTTTGTCAAAGGCTTTACAGAATCACACAGAACACAGAGAGGTTATTTGGCCCATTGTTCCTGTGGTATCTCCTTGAAAGAGATTTCCATTAGTTCCACTCTCCAAGATTTTTCCGGTTTGCCCCTTCAAGAAGTTACCCTATTCCTTTTTGGGAGTGGAAAAAAAACAAGTGAAATCTGGGTCAGGTAGCATCTACAGTGAGAAATAGTCGATGATCTGGCTCATCTGGACTAGAACAATACAGGGGAGGTAGCCAGTAGAAAATCTGTTTTATTGGCTATCTCCCCGCTATCTCCCCTCTATCTCTCGGTTCAAATTAAGGGTCTCAACCCAAAGCATCAGCTGTCTGTTTCCCTATACAGATGCTGTCTGACCCACTGAGTTCCTCCAGCAGCTTAATTTTTGCTTCAAATTCCTGAATCTGCACCAATTTTTTCTCCCTTTTCAGAGTCCCTGTTAGATTCTTTCTTGGTAATATTTTCTTCTCATTTATATCCAAACTGTCAATGAAGGTAGTTTGCATTTTATAGGGAGGACTGAGAAAAAAGGACAAATGCAATACATATGTACTAACAAAGTCTAAACAACAGTCTGCTTGCTAGGGAAAAAAAAACTTTCAATTGGACATAAAAACACAAAATGCTGGCAGAACTCAGCAGGCCAGACAGCATCTATGGGAGGAGGTAGTGACGACGTTTCGGGCCAGCATCTATGGGAGGAGGTAGTGACGATGTTTCGGGCCGAAACCCGAAACGTCGTCACTACCTCCTCCCATAGATGCTGTCTGGCCTGCTGAGTTCTGCCAGCATTTTGTGTTTTTATTTATTGCCAGCATCTGCAGATTCACTAGTGTTGCCTTTCAATTGGACATGTATGATAACTTATCTGCAAAAGCTCATTGCTGGCTATAAACTGCTTAGAGTGTCCTAAGGTTGGGAAATGCACTTAACAGTGTGAGTATTTCTTTTATTTTTGTAAAAGGATTAAGCTGGAAGTTTAAAGAGTTCTGTTTTTTTTATACATGGAAACTATTAAATGTTATATGTAAGGTGAATCCAGAGTTTAAGTAGTAGATCAAAGTGGATAAATCAGTTAAAAAAAATCTCCTTTTACTTGAAGAATGCTAAATGCTTGGCAAAGTCTACCAAGCAAATTAAAGAAGAAAAACTATTAGGAGTGATTGAAAATAGATGAGATGTCATGGCTTGAAAGTTGAATTGCAGGAGAGGTCTGCTTCAATGGCATCAGCTTCTGTGTCAGAAGATTGTGGGTTCAAGTCCCATTCCCAAGACTAGAGCACAAAATTGAAATTGACACTTGGTATGTTGGCATTATGGTGATGTCAGAGGACTAATAATCTGGAGGGATGGCAGACAAGGGTTCAAATCTCAACATGGCAGATAGCATTCTGAAAAGGAAGTTTTAACTTCCTTTTTCAGATTACCCATTGGTAATTAAATGCTCTTTTAAAGCTCATTTTACCTTCATCTTGCCTGACACACAGCAATGTAAATACCTCTGTCTTCCTCTGGAGTGAAACACCAAATCTCTGCATTAACGTATTCACCAACTTCATGCTGTGTTCAGATTTATTTGATAAACCTGTGACTGGTAGGTTACCTTGTCAGAGTATTTGTTGACTAAAGGTATGTAGTTTCTTTCAACCCTTATTGAAGACTGGAAACTTGCATTGAAGCCTATCCATTTCTAAAATAAATATTTAAAAAATAAAATAATGGAGTCACTAATGAAGTGGGGGGTGTACTCCCTGCAATTTTCTTAAATCTATGTTGTTGATATAGATAGTTTATATATTTTACCTGTTTGTGGGCTTGCTGGGATTAAATTGCAAATACACTTACTCCCTATTACGGCACTTATGCACAACTCCAGCAACCTGGGTTCAAACCTGTCCTCGGCTGCTGTCTACGTTGAGTTTGCATGTTCTTTCTATGGCTGTGTGGGTTTCTGTCAGGTGCTCCAGTTTTCTCCCACATCCTGAAGAAGTGTTAGTAGGTTAATTGGCCACTGTAAATTACCCTTGTCGTAGGTAACTGGCGGGAGATGGGCACATGAGTAACAATAGATGATAAGGAAATAAGTGGGAAAGCAGGACAGACAGGATTAACTTGATGGGCCAAATGGATTATTTCTACATCATAAGAAATTTTTCTGAAAACAATATTGGTTATAGAGGATCTTGGGACATCCAGAATAGTACTAAATAAATAAAACTCTCTAATGTACTTTTAATCCTAGACTGTCGATTTCATGAAAAAGTCAAAGGAATATGTGTCTCCTGTCAAAACTCTAGTCCACAGGGAAAGCAGCAGGTGTGGAATCATACCCCAGGTTAACACAAAGTTGAGATCCTCCAGCTCCAATTTAATCTCTGGCATTAAATTGACTCCATCTACACTTCCCACTGCTTCAGGAAAGCAGCTAGCATAACTACCTGAATCGTTCACTTTTCTCTCCTCTTCCCTCCAGATGAAGATACAACATATTCCACCTGGCTCAAGGACAGCTTCTATCCTGCTGTTATTAGATGCTTGTACAGACCCCTCATCCTCTGAATGATGAACTATTGATTTTCCATTCGACCTCTTCAAGGCCCTTGCACTTTATTTGTCTACCTGCACTGCACTTTCCCTGCAACACTACATTCTGCATTCTGTTTTGTTTTTTTCCTATCTTGATGTAATTATATATGACATAATCTGCCTGGAAGGCATGTAAACAAAAGTTTTTCATGGTATCTCTGCACACTAATAATAATAAACTAATATCAATAACTCTAATAATCCAGCACCCTTGAGACTTTGACAGTGCTGGACTAACAGATATAGGATGTTACTCTGATTAATACTCAAACAGTCTTTGATTTGCTTTTTTGTAACACATTATACAGCAGTATATTACAATTTCCAGTGGACCTGGCAAGTGAGGCCATGTCAGAACATTAGAATTGGTTGCCGGATTATCAGAACTTTACTGCATTTACATATGATATGTAACTAAGTCATGTGAAGAGAGAATTGACGAGACATACAAATGTTTATATAGCATAAATGTGGTAAGTTTGGTATGCCTTGGTGTGAATTAACTCCTCACACTTCTTCAAATAATCCTGGATCCCTGTAAATTATATCGTGGTTAGAATCTAGTAGCACCTCCATCAAATCCTAAAGTCTACCCCAAAATACTTTGTAATTGGTGGAAAGAAGTGCCTTCAGTTCTGAAGTTGATTGGTACCAAACAGAAAAGGCAGTGGAATGAAAGGTCACTGTTGCATTTTCAAAAGATGATTCCAAAACCACATTTGTCAAATGATTCTGAATAGTCCCTGAAGTTGTAAAGTAAAAGCAAGAGAAATGGAAGAAAACATCTCCAATCAGCAAAACACAAATTGTTGGAGGAATGTAGTCATTCAGACAGCATCTTCAGAGGGCAAGAAAGGGTCAAAATTGTAGATCAAGACCTTGCGTCAGGATTGAGAGTAAAGAGATGAGAGGGAAGGAAGAGACAGGCCAATAGGTGATTCTACATTCTCAGTCTAGATGCAAGGTTTCAACCAAAATGTCAACAATTCCTCTCCCACTACAGATGTTTCTTGACCCATTGAGTCCCACCGGCAGATCGCTTGTTGCTCCAGATTCCAGCATCTGTTGTCTGTTGTGCAAGCAAAGTTCTAAACTGTTCAATGAATACACTCTCATGAGTCAGCTCAAAGATTGGAGCTGGGAGGGATGCAGTTATACAAAGCAGCAGTCACTCTATACACTTCCAAACTGACTTTTAAAAGCGTAGAGCAGGGAAAAAGGCTCTTCAGCCCAACTTATCCATGCTGACTGTGGAAAGCTAAAATTAAAGCAAGGCTGGTATTATTAATCTGCAACATACTGAAATCAAAATGAGACATATGATGAGAGCTTGAGAATTACAAGCCTTTTATTAGGGGAAATAAAATAAAATGGCAGCTCAAATGCCAGCAGAAGGCCATTCAGCCCTTTGAGTCCATGCTAGCTTCCAACATACCCATCTATCTCATTTTCCCCTGTAGCCCTACAGTTTTCCCTATTTCCCATGCCCATCAATTTAGAATCTGTTGTCCATGCCCCAGGTAATTAAATGTTGCCAATAAACTTATCAGATAAAACAGAAATAGATTTCAAGCAGAAGAAGTACAGCAAGAGTCTGTAAATCTAAACACAGGGTAACAGATAGGAATGTGCTTCCTAATGCAGCAGCAGCATTGAGGATAGCTCCCTTGCAAAAAGCCTCAAATAGATGCCTGTACTTCACTAAGAGATCTGCAGGGGTCCCAGAATGCCTGTGCTACAATCAACCAACCATAACCTGAGCCAACTGAACCTTAAATTCCTGGTGTTAACTGAAGCCAATTTATTAGATTCATTAGGGAAAAGGACAATTTTGGGAAGATAAGTCAGTTTTATTGAAAAGGGCCTGAGTCTCAAGATTTATTCAGGAGAACATGTGAAAGCCTTGGGACTGATTCAATGTATGGTATTGTTGGATTTTAATGTTTTAATCCAAAGTTCCTTCAGAAGTCAGGAAAAAGGCACAAAACTTGTTCCTTCAGGATCATTTTATTAAGTGTTGATAGAACAAATGAAAAGGGTTGCTCTGATGCTACATAAGACTATAGAAAGAACCATAGGCTATGGTATACCTTCCTCATGATAATTAGTCAGTCATTATTTGATGGTTCCATTCATTCATTTAACTTGTCCTGATGATTCTGGGTGTTGTGGACAATGCAAAGACCATTCGATGTTCATCAGTTGACATAAATCCTCACAAGCACTCCCAGTGAAATGTGTTCCTTGGCCAGAGTCAAGGTGACATGGCAATCCCCATCTAGGAATGTGATCCTTAATCAGAGGTTTTGCTGTGTGTGTGGCAGTGACTTCATTTGTTGGAATAGCTTCCACCCATCTTGAAAAGTTGTCCACTGTTACCAGTATGTCTGAGTATCCTTGACACTTTGGTAAAGAAATGTAGTCCACTTGAAAATGTAAAAATGGACCAGGTGAGACAGGAGCTCTTAATTGTGGCAGCTTTCCCACTGTTCCAGAATTTGTTTAGTAGCATTTCATGCAACTTTTAAAAGTTAGTTTAGCTTGTGCTCTGAACTTTGGATTCCACCACCATTGGGAGAATCTGTCCATCATCTTTTGTATTCCAATGTGTCATAGGAAGTGTATGTGCTGTGCCAGAAAAGGAAATAACTAGTGTATGGCTAATGGCCATATCTGCATAGTCCATCACTGTTTAACCTCCTGCTATTCTCCATCCAGAACCGCTTTTCCACTTTTCTTGACTAGTGCATTGAGCTTGCAATTTTTGAATATCTTGCATATTTAACTGTGGTACAGGGTTCAACATTGATTCCAAAATTCCAGTTTTCAGGTTCACTGTTTATGCTCTTGGAACTTCTTTTATTTCTCTTACCTCTTCCTTTCTGCATTTTCATCCACAAATACATTTCCACAGCTTTCTGCTGCAGTCACTTTGGAGTGGCTTTTGCTTTTTAATACACAAACTTCTGACATCAGTTGTATGACATCTATAAGTTCTTGTACTAGTTGGCCATTCTTGATTGATGTTCCTACAGCTGTAACAAATACTTCTTGTGTCCATTAAGTTTCCAAAATCATGAATAACTCTGAAAGCATATCAAGAATCGATGTAGATATTATTTTCAGATTTTCCTTCCCCAACTTAAAGGCTTCATTCAAAGCTTTCACTTCTGCCTGTTGTGCAGAGATACCAGGTGCCATGTTTTCTGATGCCAGCACTTCAGATCCAGAAACAATGGCCCATCCAGCCGTTCAAATTCCTCTCTCAATCACTGAGGTGTCATCAGTTCACAGAATCAGATCTGTGTTCAATAAAGGTAGTTCTTTGCAATAATTTACATCTTCATGAAATGTTATTACTCTTTCCCAGTCATGGTCATCATAGTCTTCCATGTCTGATGGTAAGTGCAGCTGTATTCACTGGACTCACTTATTGAATGCTGATATTAGGTGCCTCAAGAATAGTAGACCAGTTGACCCACTGAGAAGCTGTTACCTGAGAAGTCCTAATCATAGTTAGTAAAGTGTGTGCTGAGTGTGGACATTGAGCATTTAAAACTTGATCAAGCAGAATGCTAGAAACAACCATGACTGCCAGATAGGTTGCCAGCACTGCTCACAAACATGGACCCCATCCTAATGCTACATTATCCAATTTAGCAGATTAGTAACCAGCAGGACGCTGTAGGTCTCCATGTTCTTGAGTTGTGACTGCCGTCATGTAGCCATGCTTCTCATTGACATACAGGATAAATAGTTTACCTGCTTTGGTGATTCCTAATGCAGATGCAATGCACAATGCCACCGATAAGTTTTGAAAAGATTTCTGTTGTTCTTCATCAAGGATCAGAGGGTCATCTAAATGCTTGCAGATTGTTGAGTGGTTGAGCAATTTCAGCATATGAATTGACCCATGGTCAGTTGTAAATGCATAAACTCAGAAATAACAAGTTGGCAGAAACAACTCAGCTGGTAAACTATTGTAGGAGGCTTTGCCAACTTAACAGCTTTTCAAAGTTCGAAGTAAAATTTATTATCAGAGTACATACATGTCACAACCTACAACCCGGAGATTCTTTTTCTGCAGGCATACTTAGCAAATGTATAGAACAGTAACTGTAAACAGGATCAATGGATAACAGGCTGTGCAAATGCAAATATAAATAAATAGCCATAATAGCAATAGACTTCTGCATGATCCTCAGTGATTTCCCACTTACCTTGGGAAATTTCCTGTCCTAAGTAAATTGCTTCCTCTTGTTGCAAATGTGCCTTGTCCAGATTTTCTTTATGACTTTTGGAGGATAGGTAATCAAGCAAATTGAGCACATATGTTCATGCAGGTCTGCAACTTCAGATGCAATCAGGACATTATCTACATATTGCATGATGCTTGAACCAATGGCTTGTAAGTCTCTCAGATGTTATCTCAAAGCCATGTGATAGATAGTGGGAGTGTAGTGGAGCCCTTGTTGGAACCTTGTCCACTTGTAGTGTTGACCATCAACTGTGAAAACCAACCATGGTTGACATTCAAGTGCCAGTGGTCCTGACCAAAATACATTGGGCATATCAATCACTTGTGTTATGGCTTCAGGCAATGAAAATAGTTGATGGATCTGCCACTAAAGGAATTAACTTATCAATACATCTTATTGGCAATGGATTCATCTTTATTTTTGCATGTCTTCACTCCCTTGGCCTTCATTGGAGCAAACTGTAACATAGCTGTCAATCTTATTGTTTCATCACTGTTGTCCTCACTTGACTCACTTGGGTGTGCTGTAGAGTCCATTCCTCAGCATGCAGATGGTGTTACTGTCTCAGAGCACTGTCCAACGTAGGCTGTATTTCTTTGGAGTTCAGATGGTGTCGCTGACTTGGGAGAACGCCTAACTTGGGTGGTAATTCCTCAGAGCTGAGAAGGTGCCATTGTCTCTGGGGTATGTTCAATGTAAGGAGTATTTCCCAACGTGGAGCTTCAGAAGTAATGTCACCGGCAGTGTCACCAGATACGTCACTAGCAGTATCACCAGATACATCATTAGCAGGACCATCTCATTGATGTCCCTGTTCAGTTTTTCCATTTTCTTTTAGTTTGCTTCTAAGCTCCGTACAATACACTTCAATTCAATTAGTGTTATTTTTCTGCTTGTTTGGTTAATGCAGAGATTTGCTCTTTAGACTTTTTACTATCTCAATCTTGCTGTTTTTGTACTTTATCGCAAGTTTTGTGTTTCTTTCACAATCAATTAGTAAAAGTTTTTACTCACCCCGTTAACCTTTTCATTCATTCACACATTCAATCAAACTGACTACACCTTATCTTTAATGCTGACATTCCAGGTTTTTCCATCCCTCAGACATTCTCTTATCACATTCCTTTGTATTGTTAATAAACTTAACATTGTTGATGTATTTTTTTACAGACCTTTTAGTTAATTTAATCAAACTGAGATGTTTTATTCTTAGTAGCTCTCACAAATTTAGCCATTGTTTTGGTTTGATCTTAATTTGTATGTACTTCTCATTACTTTGACCATGACAAAATATTAATAGATTGCAAAGGAATAAACTGTCCTTCAAATGAAAAGATTGTCCTGCAACCAAAATAGATTGTCCTGCAAATGAAATAGATTGTAAGTGAATAGATTACTCAACCATAATAATTTTGCTAGGTACCAAATTGATTGCTGTCCAACCAAAATAGATTGCCATGTGACCGGAATACGTTGTCCTGCAACCAAAATGGGTTGCCGTGCAATCAAAATTGATTATCCTGAAACTTAAATGGATTGCAACCGATATTTTTACAGATCTGTTTTTTTAAAAATAGCAACACTGTAGTCTCCTCAGTCTTAATTTTGATGAAGTATTGAAGCCAGAACAAAGTTATCTTAGCCAAATTGGAACAGAAGTCCTTACCCCTTTTGCTTAGCCACTGAAAATTTTCCACTTCTCTGTGATTATTTCAAGTCCTTAAACTTCACAATCGTCCTGCTGACTATGCCAATTGTTAGATTCTGATGTTTTAGTCCAAAGTTCTTTTGGAAGAGGCACAAAACCTGTTGCTTCACAATCGTCTTTTTGTTTGCATTGTTGATAAACAAAGGAAAATTTAAATAGGCAGTGACAGAGGCCTGCTAAGCAAGGGGAGATAGAAGCAAATATACAAAAGGACTAATAATTAAGATGGTACTACCTTGTAGTCAGCTATTTTTATACTCCATAGATAAACAAAAATTCCATTCAAATTGATAGTTAAAAATCAGCCAATGAGAGATCCCTTATTCAAATAATACAGCACCAAGGGAGGCTTCCACAGCTTTTCAGAAGTATACCAATTGTAATACACTGGACAACTGCATATACATACTGTTACCACTAGGAAACATAATAAACATGTATATAGGAACTACTTAAAATACAAGCTGACAATTAATTGTTAAACTGCAAAGAAAATAACAATTACTAGTTCGATCCAACAGTACGTTACAATGGCCTGAGTAACAAGTTACATTGTGGTAGATTATAATGAATGATTCTGTTAGGTAAAGACTAGTTTGTGAGAGCAAAATTTGTGGCTAGCATAGATACACCAAGTTCCTCTTTGCAGACTCTTACACATGATACATCGACAAAACCAAGGCTCAAACAAGTCTCATACAGACCTGAGATGGTTATTTATTCCTTGAAGACCTAAGTGGAAGATGAGTTTAATAAATTGGAAAGAAACGGAGTTTTGGCTGAAGTAACTTAGATGCATAAATCCAACAGCAACTATACAAAGGCAGATAAAAGAGTAAGATGGTGTGATTACCTTATATGATAACTTTCACTTAGACTGTATGTGAACAACATCCCTCACCAATATCCCAGGATCTATTGACATTTCGGAAGCACCTAATATCTTCGATGAATTTAAAAATCACAGGTTTATGTGCAGTTGGCTGTGGAAGAGACAGTCAGAAATACTTTAGAATCAGAATCAGGTTTAATATTAAGGGCATATATTGTGAAGTGTATTTTTTACTGGCAGAAGTACACTTTATTTTACTTTATTTCAAGTTATTTAGAAAAGACAATGTGGAATAAACCCTTTCAGCCTTTTGAGTCACACTGCCCAGCAAACCCCCCCCCCCAAGAATGCTGACTTAATGTTAGCCTAATCACAGGACAATTTACAATGACCAATCAACCTACTCAGTACTTATGTAATTAAATACAGAGAGCAAAAGGAGAGGGAAACACTGAGAAATGTGAAGAGGGTGTGTCCTGGGTGACTGAGACAATTAATGATGAAACCTGCCTTTCTCAGGCATTTTCTTGTGAAGGTGTCCAGGATTTCATCAATGCTAGTGCCCACAATGGAACTGGCCAAGTTTGCAACTTTCTGCGGCTGTTTCCAATCCTGTGTAGTAGTCCCTTCATTCCAGATGGTGATGCAGCCAGTTAGAATACTCTCCACGGTACCTCTGTAGAGATCCACTCCTCATTGTTCTTAATTCCAGTAACGGCCCAGAACCATCAAATGCTCTTCATATGACAAACCATTCTATCCTGGAATAATTTTTCTGAACCTCCTTTGAACCGTCTCCAGTGTCAACACATCCTTTCTAAGATAAGTGGCCCAAAATGCTCACAATACTCCAAGTGAGTCCTTTATAAAGCCTCAATATCCTTTCATCCTTGTTTTTATAGTCTTGTTCTCTTGAAATGAATACTAACATCACATTTGCCTTCCTAACCACTGACTCAATCTACAAATTAACCTTTAGGAATCCTGCACAAGGACTCCCAAGTGCCTTTACACTTCAGATTTTTGAATGTTTGAATTTAGGAACTAGTCTACTCTTTTATTCTTCTACCAAAGTGCATGACCATACACTTCCTGACATTGTATTCCATCTGCTACTTCTCCCATTTTCCTAATCCTTCTGTTTTCTTTGGGAATGAGTCCTATGTTTTCTTTGGGATTGAGTCACTATTATTCCATACACATGACTTGATACTGCTTACACTGTTGCACCAGTTCCTGAAAAAGAAGAAATGGAATTGGGCTGACATATAACAGAAAGTATTTGATCAACATCAGCATGATTTGAGCACCATCTCCACTGGTTCACAACAGCATAGCAAGAACCTTAAAGCCTGCCTGTGTACCTCAAGTTACTATGAAGGCTCTGTTGCCAGCCATGTTTTGCATCAAGGACAGGAACAGCCAATGACATGTGTTTTGCCCCCTTTTAACAGGAATGAACATGATGATGCACAATTGAGAAGGAAACAGCAATTTCCCCTCTTTTTATCTTCTATGATCTCCATTGCACAATCAAGTCCCATCAGCCTGGTTTCAACCTGAAACATAAATTTCTTTTCCCCCCTCAGATGCTGCTCGACCTGGTGAGCTCCTCCAGAAGGTTGTTTGTCACGCCAGATACCAGCATCTACAGTCTTTTGTGTCTGTCTGTCTGACAGCAAGAAGTGTAAGAGTTAAAATTGTAAGCAAATCCTGGAAGATTGTGGCTGTCTGTTCTCCTTTAAGCACCCCTTCTCTCTGACCATCACTCAGCCCCAATGGGTATTTTGAAAACTTATGAGGTAAACTGGACTGAACATCATAAAATTATTATTGAGGTCATAAAGTATAGACCTGGAGAATCCCCTTTGGTCTTCTGCTTGCAACAAAGCTTGTACAATTTACACTGTCATAGGCTCCTTCCAATTTATTTAATCTCTTGCAGTAGGTGAATAGCTACCAGTAAAACATCTCAGCAGATGAGTCTCTTGTGAAATTTCATCCTCAACAGCTGAAGGTAATTGAATGACAGACGCTGGATATCAATCGAACACCGTATTAAGTATCAGTGTTTGCCAAGGCTCCTGGAAATTGCTTCCCGTTTGTTACAGAGAACTGAATTTCACCCAAACACAGAAGAATAAAAGTATTTGTCCGAAGCAAATTTTTGCCTCTTTTGGAGGACCCTTTGAGATAAACCACTCCCATTTTTACTTTGAGTTATCGTGTCTGCTAAAGACCTTTCCACGCCCTGCCCAGAGTTGCTGTAGGTGCAGAGAATCAGATGATTGGGCAGCCTTTTAAGTTTTAGTGGCTGTGTGTTGGCCAGGATTCTGTGCTTGTAGACGTATTGTGGAATGTCTGATGAACCACAAAACTAGTTAGCAAAGCCACTGTCTAAGATCTGATCAAGTGGATGGTTGTTGCCAATAAAATGGGACCCTCTCAGCACAAGTACTGTCTTGAATCATGAAGCCCATGCCTTAAAATCTACCAGATGAAAGGATCTGACACAATAAACAACAAATACCTCTCCATCCAATTAAATATCTTGTGAGAGTAATTTTCAGGCACCACAAGAGATAAAAGTAATTTAAATTTAATGGAAAGGAACATGCAGTTTATTTAATTCCAAAAATCATATGTCTATGCAAAAGCATCTCATTTTCCAACATCATCCAACTGAAGCATTTTAATGATGGCAAACGGGATTTATTCTTTATTCATATATAAGATACAGCAAGGACAATTATTGCCCATCCCTAATTGCCTTTAACTTGAGCAACCCACAGTCTATTCCAAAGGGTATCAGGAGTCAGCCGCAATCTTATCAGATTGAGGTAAACACAGTTAAACACAGATACAAACAGTTAAACATGGCAAACAACAGAAATCAAACACAAACCTGCAAATGCTAGAAAGCTGAAATTAAACAGAATCTCTAGAAACATTCGGCAGGTCAAGTAACATCTGTGGAAAAGGAAACAGTCAACACTTCAGAAGATTTTCCATTTGAATTTATGTTTTTTATCATTTTAATGTTTTTAAAGACAGCCCTGTGCCTTTTCTAAATAACAAGAGGGAACCAGATATTTTCTTGTTTTTGTTTGGCAGCCCTCACTTTTTAAATTCTGAGCACTTAATTCCAATTTCCTTGAGCACCAGCTTGAGTTTAAACCCACATATCTAGACAACCTACCTCTTTGGATTATACTTTCGTGAAAACCACCGTACTGCCACACTAATATATTCAATTACAGTGAGAACAAATAACTTAACGTGCGCTGTATTGAGAGTAGAACTGCTTTGTCTCAGAACCACAGAAAACACAACTTAGTGTCCCCACCAACCCTCTGCTTGAGAGTCAATTTGCACTGTAGAATGCAGAGGTTCTACATGGTGGTTATGTTCATGTGGCATGAGGTCAACAATCTATGATCCCCCCCTGTGGCCATGAGAAGGAGATAACAAGTTTACTCATCACCTGTCTGTACACCTGGTCTCCTTATTTGTGCAGTAAACATTCACTAGACTGATTCCTCAGAGGAGTAAGTCAACGTTAAAATGAAAGTCAAATTTATTGTTATATGCACGTTCATGTATGCAGAGGTGCATCATATAAGCAGCATTCACAAACAAAACATAAATTAAGCATAAATTATGCACAGTTTACAAGAAACAACACAATTAGAACAAAAAAGCAAAGCTTATTGTTGTGCAAAGTGATCAAAGTGTTATTATGTCACCCAATTGTAGTGATTAAAGCTTTTCCAGTTGGTTCAAAAGCTGAATGGTTGAAGAGAAGTAACTGTTCTTGAACCTGGTAGTGTGGGACTTCAGGCTTCTAATGGAAGAAGATGGCACGGTTCAGATGGTAGATGTTGCCTTCTTGAGCCAGTGCATCATGTAGTTACTACTGGTGGTGCGGGGGGTGGATATGCCTCATACTGTTTGGGCCAAGTCCATCTTACATTCCTGCACATCCAATTTGACATACCAGACCTGACCAGTCAGGATACTTCCAATAGTTGTTTACTGGGTTCAGTTCCGGTCACCTCACTACAGGAAGGATGTGGATACTATAAAAAGACTGCAGAGGAGATTTACAAGAATGTTCCCTGAATTGGAGAGTGTGCCTTATGAGGATAGGTTGAGTGAACTTGGCCTTTTCCCATTGGAGGGATGGAGGATGAGAGGTGACCTGATAGAGGTGTATAAGATGATGAGAGGCATTGATCGTGTGGATAGCCAGTTTTTTTTTCCACAGGGTTGAAATGGCTAACACGAGGTGACATAGTTTTAAGGTACTTAGAAGTAGGTACAGAGGGGATGTCAGGGATAAGTTTTTCACGCAGAGAGTGGTGGGTGCATGGAATGCTCTGCCAGTGATAGTGGTTGAGGCAGATACAATAGGGTCTTTTAAGAGACTCTTAGATATGTAAACGGAGCTTAGAAAAATAGAGGATTCTCCGATAGGGTAATTCTAGGCAATTTCTAAAATAGGTTATATGGTTGGCAGAACATTGCGGATCAAGCAGCCTGCAATGTACAGTTGATTTCTGTGTTCTATGTTCTAGCTTGTCTTATCAGGATAACTTCAACAGAATAGGTGAATCTTGCCAGGACCTTAGAAAACTGAAAAGTGATCACATTGAAATTCTACATTCAGGAGGGATGCAACAGGATAGATCAATAAAGATATTCTCACCTTGTAAAGGCATCGAAATTTTGGATGGGCAATGGGTCAGTCACTTATGACTGAGATAAAGATGAATTTTCCAGAGAAAACTGAATCACTGAGTAGATTCAAGGCGTGACAGACAAGTTCCTGGGGACTGAGGTAAATAAATGCTGAGAGCAAGATTGGCCCGTATGGCAGAACAAGATCGATGGCCCATGTGATCATTCCTGCCTCTGCTTCTTATGCAAAATCCAATGATTTCTTCAAAGTATTTTGAAGTTATTCCACCAAAGTTCTTACATGGATGTCACCCCTTGTCTTTGTTGTGACTGTGATTGAGGTCAACGGAGAGACACTAAGCTAGTGATATAGGCATCTTTATTGATCACAACGAACAGATATTCTTGTGGAGACACTCATGTTAAGGTCTGCTAATCTCAAAGTATGTCACATTTTTATACTCTTAAGACCAACAGTAACAGTAGGTGTTCAATACAGCTTCAGTAGTTACAATGACATTGCTCACTTTAGTACTTTGGGTTGGCAATGCTTCCTTTGAATTGCATATCTACTGTAGTAGACATGTCTGGATGTTCAAATGCCCTGGCTGAGACAAACTAATTGCAAACTTCATTTAACTTACACAATGTTCACATTGTAACAATGTTATAAATTCCTTAAACTCATAGTTGATGCAGGGCAATTAACACATCCCCAGTGTCTTGTTTGGCTGATGCATATGCAAATGTCGTGTGACCACCAATTTGCAAACCATATCTCTTAAACTGTGGCCAGCCTGTACAGTTGGCCCTCCTTATCCACGGATTCAACCAACCGCGGATCGGGAAAACCCAGAAGTTCTCTCCAGCACTCATTGTTTGAGCATGTACAGACTATTTTTTCTTGTCGTTATTCCCTAAACAATACAGTATAACAACTATTTACATAGCATTTACATCATAGTAGGTATTACAAGTAATCTAGAGATGATTTAAAAGTACAGGTAGTCCCTGGGTTATGAATGAGTTCTGTTCCTGAGTCCTTCTTTAAGTCAGATTTGAAGTCAGAACAGGTACATCCGGTATTATTTAGCGTCAGTTAGTGAAACATTTTTCTTAGTATATCGTACATATTTTACCTTTCTATCCATATAAAACACTTAAGAAACATATGTATTTCAATAATTAAACCACTGCATTTAATTGTAATAATTGTAGCTTTCAGTGGGGCAGGGCTTTTCAAATGCTCCATTAAAATTGTTCTGATCGTTGACCGACTGTAGCCTAACGCTTTTCCAATAACCGATGGCGTTTCACCTCTTTCCCATCGCTTTATTACTTCCACCTTATTTTCAATCATGATAGTGATAATTTTCGTGAACAGAAACACCGTAGATTCAGACCTATGCCAGATCCTAATGTCCACCGTTCTAAATTAAGTCCGAGGTTCCGCTGGGTCCTAAAGACCACTGCATTGATTCAGGTTAAATAAGGGACTTGAGCATCCATGTTTTTTGTTATCCGCTGGGGGTCTTCGAACCAATCCCCCGCGGATAAGGAGGGCCGACTGTACTTTTAACTTCAATTTACTGCTTGAAATTTACAATAAGAAAGATTGGTTTTGTCTGATTTCGTATCTGCTATATTCACATAACTCCAGAATACAGTCGGCCCTCCGTATCCATGGGGGTTTGGTTCCGGAACACTCCATGGATACCAAATTCCGTGGATGCTCAAGCCCTGTATATTAAATGGCGTAGCATTTGCATATAACCTACGCACGTCCTCCCGTATATTTTAAATCATCTCTAGATTACTTATAATACCTAATACAATGTAAATGCTATGTAAATAGTTGTTATACTGTATTGTTTAGGGAATAATGACAAGAAAAAAAGTCTGTACGTGCTCAAACAATGAGTGCTGGAGAGAGAACTTCCGGGTTTTTTTCTCGATTCCAATCCGCGGTTGGTTAAATCCACGGATGCGGAACCCGCGGATACAGAGGGCCGACTGTACTCCCTTACAGAGAGTTCTGTCCAGTGTTCTGAACTGTAACAGTAATAAATCAAAAAAAACCTTTGCCGTGTGAGGTGCTTCACAAAGAAACTTTGTGGCAGACACTTATTCACTTGTGCATGAGAGGAGAATCATGCTGAGCAAAGAAGAGCTGAGCAGTTGCGCTCACATGTCAGCATGTTCTCAATGTCTGTGCCCACATTTGGTACTGCAACAGTATTGAACATGCTAGAGGCCTGTTACATGTACACCTGATCCCTTGCTCTGCTCTGGACTCATGGTTGTGTCCAGAGGTGTTCAGTGCCCATCTGGACCAAAGTTTTATATACACTTTGTACCTGACCCTTCAGCTTTACACGGTATTGGATCAAGTGCAGCCCCAGCTATTTTAATCGTGTTGCCAACATTCAGTTAAATGTTCAGTGATGTGTTTTCATTTGAATTAATGCCAATATTTTCATTGTTTTATATTAGTTAATTGTGTTTCAAAAGTTGTTATATTTTTTTTGGTAATTGGTTAAATATTCTTCAATTGTTTCCATAGGTTATCGAGGTTCTCAGATACATTAACAATGTTTTGAACAACTGGAAGCTAGCAAGGCTTCTGGGAATAAAGCTTCAGTTTTCACTCCCTGAGGCTTAGTTGCCACTTGAAGACCACTTTGCTTCATAGAGGGGCTGTTGTGATGGAGCGTTCAGGATACTGGAAGCCACACAGAAGTGGAGGGTGAGTGTAGTTATGGGGCCAGGACAAGGGGAAGTGGGCGAAGAGTAGTCCAGACTGATTTGAGCCATTGTCTGTGTTTTGCACGATACTTCTGTTGTCAACATAAGAACATAAGAAATAGCAGCAAGAGTAGGTTATCTGGCCCATTGAGCCTGCTCCACCATTCAATAAGATCATGCCTGATCTGGCCATGGACTCATCTTCACCTACCTGCCTTTCCCCCATATCCCTTAATTCCCCAACTATTCAAAAATCTATCCAAACTTGTCTTACATATATTTACTGAGGTAGCCTCCACTGCTTCAAAGGTCAGAGAACTCCACAGATTCACCGCTCTCTGGGAAAAGCAGTTCCTCCTCATCTCCATCCTAAATATACTCTGCCAATCCTGAGGCTATGTCCCCTAATTCTAGTCTCACCTACAAATGGAAGCAACTTTCTTGCCTCTTTCTTATCTATCCCTTTTATAATTTTATATGTTTCTGTAAGATCTCCTATCTTTCTTCTGAATTCCAGTGAGTACCATCCCAGGCAACTCAATCTCTTCTCATAGACTACCCCTCTCATCTCTGGAATCAATCTGGTGGACCTCCTCTGCACCGCCTCCAAAGTCAGTATTCCCTTCCTCAAGTAAGGAGACCAGAACCGTGCACAGTACTCCAGGTGCGGCCTCACCAGTACCCTGTACAGTTGAAGCATAACCTCCCTGCTCTTAAATTCAATCCCTGTAGCAATGAAGGCCACCATTCCATTTGCCTTCTTGATAGCCTGCTGCACCTGCAAACCAACCTTTTGTGATTCATGCACAAGCACTCCCAATTCTCTCCGCACAGCAGCATGCTGCAATTTTTTTTTAGCATTTAAGTAATAATGTCAAGGAAACTGAATGCCATAGAACGAGCACATTTCCAACTCATGGTCCTCTTGTTTATGAAAAATAAAAGCAGGCAACATCCTTGTGATAGGGCAAAACTTTTGGAACTCTATGGAACTTTTCCGATAAGAAATAGGTGGATCACAGAGCAAAAGAATAAGTTGTCCACAGAACTTTTCCTCTGAGTATGGTAAACATGATCTATTCATATTGTGATGCTAACAGAACACAAAAGGATGATATCAGACCATCAGCAGACACAAAAGAATATTTCTGACACTATATATGCAGAGACAAAGAAATGGCAGGAAAATGAGATACCCAAAGGGAATCAAGAACTGGTGAGTGGCACAGTTGCACTGCAGTAGCACTGTTAGCTTAAAGTCCTGACTCAGGTGCAACTCAGATCACAGGAAGAACAAATGGAGTTTGCTGTCCCTATGATAACGTGGGCTCCCCGGCTGCTCTGATTTTCTGCCATATCTCAAAGACGGATTGGTTGGCTATCTGGTCACTGCAAGTTATCCCTGGTTATGGGTGGGAGACAGGAAAATTGGGATGGGGAATTGATAGTATTGTGAGAGAGAAAAGGATGCAAGGAAATTTGGTGTATACTCCAAGAGTTAATATCAACTCAATGGGCTGCATGTCTTTCCGTGTTTTAAGGAACCAGATTATCATTGCAAAGTGAATTTCTTCAAAATTTGAATAGATTGTGTTCACAATACTCAGAGGAAAAGTTCTGTGAACAACTTATGTTCACTCTTTTGAGAATTAGTAACCAAAGAAGTTCTCATATTAGGAGATTTGTACTGACTTACTTTTACATATCAGTTTTAACAGAGTGCAGTGTCTCAAAGTGTTTCAGAGGAGGTATGAGACAAAATTCAATACACAAGGAGATATTGGAGCAGTCTTGCAGAAGCATGTTGAAGGAGGTTCAAGTGTCTTAAAGGAGCAGTAAGGAGTGGAGAGACTTTGGAGGGAATTTAATATCTTAGTCTAGGTAGCGAGGGTGGGGGTGGGGTGAAGGGGCATGGTCTCCAGAAGTTGACACATTGCATGAGACTTGAATTTCAGGAGTTTGGTGGCATCATAAAGTGCAAGGGTGGTGGAAGTTAGAAAGCATTATTTACATTCCTTGTTTACCTCTGTTTTGTTGTCTGCACAATCTCCTGAATTGCTAGATCCATAATCACCTTAAAATGGCACATAGATTTACAGTCGGCCCTCCTTATCCGCGAGGGATTGGTTCCGGGACCCCTCACGGATATCAAAATTTGCGAACGCTCAAGTCCCTTATTCAACCTGTCTCAATACGGTGGACCTTAGGACCCAGAGGAACCCCAGACCTTATTTAACCTGTCTTCGTGCAGTGGACATTAGGACCCAGCAGCAGAGATCTGAATCCGCAATGTTTCTGTTCACGAAAATAATCACGATCACGATTCAAATAAAGTGGAAATAATAAAGCGATCGGAAAGAGGTAAAACGCCATCGGTCATTGGAAAAGTGTTAGGCTACATCGATCAACGATCGGAACAATTTTAAAGGATAAAGTGAGAAAGGCTCTGCCCCGGTGAAAGCTACAATTATTACTAATCAACGCAATGGTTTAATTATTGGGTTTTAGGTTTTTGATCCTCCACATCAACCCGGCACAGTGGAGAGCGCACTCAGGAGCGATCTGTCACTAGATCGAATTCGGGAATTTCTGTTCCTGAGCCCGGCACTGAAACATATGTTCTTAAGTGTTTTATATGCATAGAAATGTAAAATATATACTATATACAAAGACAAACGTTTGACTAACCGTCGCTAAATAATAGTGGATGTATCTGTTCCGACTTACTTAGTAAGAGAACTTACTAAGAAAAGAGAACTTACTAAGTAAGTTGCACATGGACTCCCAAGTCCCCTTGCACATCAGATTTTTGAATTTTCTCTCCATTTAGAAAATAGTCTACGCTTTTATTACTGCTACCAAAGTGCATGACCAAACACTTTCCAACATTGTATATCATCTGCCACCTCTCTGCCCATTCTCCTAATCTGTCTAAGCTCTTCTGCAGCCTCTCTGCTTCCTCAACACTATCTGCCTCTCCACCTATCATCGTATTTTCTGCAAACGTGGCCACAAAGCCATCAATTCCATCATCCAAATCATTGACATATAACATAGCAAGAAGCAGTGGTAACATAGACCATTAGTCACAAGTAGCGAACTAGGAAAAAGTTCCCTTTATTCCCACTCTTTCCCTCCACCAATCACCCAAATTTCCATCCATGCTAAAACCTCTCCTGTAATACCATGGCCTCTTACACTCAACATCAGTGAGATGAAAGAGCTGCTTGTGGACTTCAGGAAGGGTAAGAAGAGGAAACATGAACCAATCCTCATAGAGGGATCATAAATGGAGAGAGTGAGCAATTTCAAGCTTCAGGATATCAAGATCTCGAAGGATCTAACCTGGCCCCAACATATTGATGCAGCTATAAAGAAGGCACAACAGCAGTTATATTTCTTTAGGAGTTTGAAGAGATTTGGTTTGTCATCTAAAACACTCAAAAACTTCTATGGATGCACCTTGGAGAACATTCTGACATGGGAGAGTGGGGGAGGGGTGGCTACTGCACAGGATGAAAAGAAGCTACAGAAAGTTGTAAAATTAGTCATCTCCATTAGTACTAACCTCCGTAGTATCCAAGATATCTTCAAGGAGCAGTGCCTCAGAAAGGCGCCATTCATTATTAAGGACCCCATCACCCAAGACATTCTCCCTTCTCAATGTTACTATCAGGAAGGAAGTAGAAAAGCCTGAATGCACACACTCAGTGATTCAGGAAAGGCTTCTTCCCTCTCTGCTATAACCTACTTTCAACCACTATTCGGTGATGCCCACAACGCCATACGTACCAATTTGTATCTGTGCTACAAGTTCATCTACCTTATCCTGTATACTGTGTGCATTCAAATATAACACCTTGAGTCCTGTATTCATCACCCTTTTTGATTTTGTCCCCCATTTACATTGCAACTCATCCCGTTGACTGCAATTTTGCCCCATCATCAGCCTGTCATTTCTCATCATGTGTCCACATATTGCCTCTGTTGGTAAACCAACTACCCCATCCTCAGTTCAATCACTGTGGTTCTCACCCCACTGCTAAATTAGTTTAAACCAACCCACAAGGATATTGGAACCACCGTTGCCCTTGAATGGAACACACTACAAAAAGTAATGGATATGACCCAGTCCATCGGGGTAAAGCCCTCCCCACAATTGAGTACATCCACATGAAACGCTATCGCAGGAAAGAAGCATCTATCACCAGGAGCGCCCACCACCCAGGTCATGCTCTCTTCTCATTACTGCCGTCAGGCAGAAGGTACAGGAGCATCAGGACTCACACCACCAGATTCAGGAACAGTTATTCTCCTCAACCATCAGGCACTTGAACCAAAAGGGATAGCCTCATTCATTTTCAGTTGCCCCATCACTGAACTTGAAAGTGAGTCCACAACCTATGGACTCACTTTCAAGGACTCTTCATCTCACATTCTCAATATTTATCTATCTATCTATTCATTTATTTATGTGCTTGTACAGATTTTTGCTTTTTCACACTGGTTAAACTCCCAAGTTGGTGCAGTCTTTCATTGATTCTGTTATAGAAATTATTCTATTATGGATTTTTTGAATGTGCCCACAAGAACATTAATCTCAGGTCTGTATGTGGTGATGTATATATGTCCTTTAATAATAAATTTACTTTGAACTTTTAACTTTCTGCACCCTCTGAATGGGCAAAAAAATACAAAAGCCTGAAAGCAAGGATATTTTCTGCCTTACTGTTATCAGACTCGAATGGACCTTTTAGATGCTAAAAGGTACATTCTTGATCTTTCAATCAACTTTGTCATGGACCTTGCACCTTATTTCTCTACCTGCACTGCACTTTCTCAATATCTGTAACACTATATTTTTCGTTCTGCTTTTCCTTTTTGTACTGTCTCAATGTACTCATGAATGGAATGATCCTTCCGGATGGCAGGCAAACAAAAGCTTTTCACTGTATCTTGTTACATGTGACAATAATTAGCCAATTGCCAATTACCAAATAACGTTCACCACTAGGTGTCACTTGTGTCCATCCCGCACATGGTGCGTTACTGCCACCTAATGACAAAACTGCTGCAGCGATATCATTGGCTGAATGCTAATTCATGAACTAGTTTCAGATATACCCCAAATCCCTTCATAGTCTCAGTTTGTTATGCAATCTATACTCTGTAAATGGTGCAGTCTTGACAATAGTCTTTCAGAATAGCTTTGCACAGTATTTCATACCTCAATGCCTCAAAGCCTGTGTTGAAAATTTGTCAATATATGGGAATGGTTGTTTAGAAGGCCAATAAAGGATGATACCAAATGTCTGGTCTACCAACCTAACCTTGGTTTGAAGCGAAATGGACATCATAGATCCATCCCTTTAGATTACAGCTCATACCATTTTCATGTTTCCAGTCCACTTCTGTGGTTGGTTTGCACTTTTATTTGTTCAGTCCTACTTTGTAGATTCAGCAAGCCTTCTCCTGTATCTGTCATTCAGTCAGGCATTGCATTGCACAAGTGACACGATCAAGTTGTGGACAAAGTACTTGCCTTCAATTGGCTCCACCTGAAGACTTGAGCCAATAGAAATGGGGTGTATCTTCATTATAAGAAGGATATGGAGTCCATAGAGAGGGTGCAGAAGAGGTTTGCAGGATGCTGCCTGGGTTAGTGGGAAGGTTGGACCAACTTGCATTGTTTTCACTGAGTGACAGAGGCTAAGGGGTGACCTAAGAGAACTTTGTAAAATTATAATCTTTTACCCAGAGTTGAAATGGGGTGGCACGATAGTGTAGTAGTTAGCACAACACTTTACAGTACCAGCGACCTTGATTCTATTCTCGCCGCTGTCGGTAGGGAGCTTGTACGTTCTCGCTGTGACCGCACAGATTTTCTCCAGATGCTCCGGTTTCCTCCGACAGTGCAAAGGTGCAGTGGTAGGTAGATAAATTGGTCATTGTAAGTTCTCCTGTGTTTAGGCTAGGGTTAAATTGGTGGTTGCTGGGTGGCATGACTGGAAGAATCAGAAAGGCCTACTCCGTGCTGTATCTCAATAAATAAATAAAATGTCTCATATTAAAGGGAACGCATTCACAGTGAAAGGGAAAGCGAGAAGCAGATTTATAGGGCAAGTTGTTTTATAACAAGATTAATGGGTCCTGGAATAGGCTGTGAACAGTGGTATGATAGAGGTGTTTAACATACTTTTCCATAGGCACATGACTATGCAGAGAATGGAGGGATATGGACCATGTGCAGGCAGAATATATTAGAAGTCATTGGCTTAATTAGTGTGGCACGTTCTTTTCTACATTCCATGTCTGTCTATGTAACTTAAGTTAAATATTAGACTGACGTACTTTATATTGAATCGACTTTATTACTTAAATCCTTCACATACATGAGGAATGAAAATCTTTATGTTACGTCTCTGTCTAAATATGCAATGTGCAACTTATAGTGATTTGTAACAAACAGTATGTACAACAGGACAGCCAATATAACATGGAAATACAATTATATCAGCATGAATTGATGGCCTGGTGGAAGAAGCTGTCCTGGAATCTGTTGGTCCTGACTTTTATGCTGTGGTACCGTTTCCCAGATGGTAGCAGCTGGAACAGTTTGTGGTTGGGGTGACTTAGGTCCCCAATGATCCTTCAGGCCCTTCTTAGGCACCTGTCTTTGTTAATGTCCTGAATAGTGGGAAGTTCACATCTACAGATATGCTGGGCTGTCCACACCACACTCTGCAGAGTCCTGTGATTGAGGGAAGTACAGTTTCCATACCAGGCAGTGATGCAGCCAGTCAGGATGCTCTCAATTGTGCCCCTGTAGAAAGTCCTTAGGTTTTGGGGACCCATACCAGACTTCTTCAACCATCTGAGGTGAAAGAGGAGCTGCTAACAAGACAATTACGCATATCACAAAGCTAAGCTGCTAATTTTTCATGGTAGAGTAGAAGCAGCAGAAGGTGATGTGATGGAAAACTGCTGAGTTACAAATAATATAGAGTATTATTCTATATCTCACACCCATATAATATCTCATGCAGATATAATATGTAGATATGCAGCATGTTTCGTATTTGTGATGGACAGGGTCCTGGATATAATACAATTGTCTATAGCTCTCTGTATAACTTTTACAAGTTGTCTGGTGAAGGTGTCTGTAGGAAGAGGGTGCATTTTGGATTATGTTCTAAAGTAATAACAAGCTGTGTCCAATTCTGAGAACCAGACTGTTGAGAAGAAATGTTGACACAAGAAACTGTAGATACTGGAATCTGAAGTAACACAAAAAGCACTGAAGAAACTCAAGAGATCAGGCAGCATCTATGGAGGGAAGTGGGCAGTCATCATTTTGGGTCCAACGATTTGTATGTTGCTTCAGGAAAGAAGAGATGGCAACAAGTGAGGGTGTAGAAGAGATTTATCAGAGTGATTCCACGGATGAAGGACTTTAGTTATGTGAATAGACTGAAGAAGCTTCAACTGGTCTCCATGGAATAGAGCTTGTAACAGGATGTCCAGGTTCAAAGTTCAAAGTACACTTATTATCAAAGTATACATACATTGTGATATTGGTCTATAAATCATAAAGTATATACATAAAGCAGATGGAGGGAAGTTGTTTTTTGATGATGGTGGGGTCAAGAAAGATAATGAACACATTTGACAAAAGAATGAAAAGCAAGGTGAATATAAACGATTCAATTCATTAAGTGATGGGGTCTCGAATGCATCATCAGAGTGAATAATGGAGGCCGATTCAATAGCACCTTTTTCTGGGGAGCCGGATAGGGAGGTAGATAAAAGGAAAGAATTTGCAGTGCTTTGAGGAGATTTTAGGGAAGTAGAATGAACAATATTCTTTTTCGTTAGGGTTGACAGAGGAGCAATGTGTCAAATGTCCTCAGTTCTTGCGGTAACCATCCTACAGTGCTGAGTTATGTGGGACATGATGGCACATGTCAGTGGCTGCATCTGGGAGCCCTTGTGGTAAAAATACAACCTGTCTCTCTTAGTCACTAGATGGCAATATTGCCCCCTCAGACTTGGGATGAAAGAGCACTTGGTAAAATTTGCTCAGTTGGTGATGTAGTCAGATTTCTGTTTATTTTTAAACCTAATTAACTACTTTTAAAGGTTAAATTGTCTCCTTTACAGCAATTCAAGCTGGTCTCATTGCGACTCCGGAAAGGAACCAATACCTTTAAACTAGCTCAGTCCATGGGTTATTGCAATTGTGAAATGAGAATATTTATCTTGTTGAGGACTGCATGTTAAATCGATTAAGATGCACACCCTATCTTCAGCCTGGACAGTGCAGAGATAGATGGGTCAGCAGCACCAATGTGTGTCACTGAGTACATACTGTTTTAACTCACACCCAAGTCTTGTTCTCCCATTACCCTAATGACCTCATTGAGACACAAGAGACTTGATGCTGGAATCTGGAGCAACACACTATCTGCTGGAGAAATTTAATGGGATGAACTTCATCTCTAGGAGGAAAGGGATTGGTGATGTTTTGGGTTGAAAACCTGACAATGATCTATACTGGCTTCTGGATCTACAGTACCCTAATTTTAGAATCCTTCTCTTTGTTTTCAGTGTTCCATAGTCATCCCTGTCCCCTTTTCCAATCCTGTAGTCCTACGAGATCTCTGTGCATTTCTGGACCCTTGTGGATCCTCATATTTAAAAGTATTCCCAATGCTGGGCTGCCATAGATTTAATTGCCAAGTTCCAAGTTTCAAGTTCAAGCTTATTGTCAAGGGCCTACATAACCAGGATATGCTCCCAGGTGGATCTTTAGCTTCCTGTTACCTCTGCTTGATGGCAGCAATAAGAAAAGGCCATGGCCCTCTTGGGGTTCTTAATGAGGAATGTTCCCTCCCTGAGACAGCACCTCTTGTGGATGTTCTTGATGGTAGGGAGCATTGTAGTGATGATAGAACAGGTTGAATCCACCACTTTCTGTAGACTTTTGTGTTCCTGTGATTAGGAATTCCTATACCAGGTTATGATGCACCAGGATGGTAGAAGTTTGTCAGAGTTTTTGATGATACGCCAAATTTCCTTAAATCCGTAAAAACTATCTCTGAATTCCTCTTCCTATTTTTCTTTCAAGGAACTCCATAAAATCTAACTCTGCGGCTAAGTTTTTGCTCACCTCTGCTGACACGTCCTCCTGATGATATCTCCAAGACAACATCACAACATTAAGAGTTCATCTTTTAATTATAAGGAGAGGCTGGATGTGTTTTCCTTGGAGTAAAGGAGGCTGAGGTAGGACCTGTTCGAATTATACAAAATTACCATAGGTGGATAAAATATTTCCCCGTAATGGAGACACCTAAAACCAGAGGGTTAAAGTGGAATTAGAATTTGTTTATGATTGTCACATGCACTGAGATACAGTGAAATGCTTTTGCTTTTCATACCATCCGGAGAGGAAATCCCATGCATAGGTATGTTGAGGTAGCAGAAAAGAAAATGCAGTGCAAAGTGAGGACTGCAGAGGTTCAAGGGGATCTGAGGATGTAGTTTTATCCAGAGAATAGTAGCAATCTAGAACACACTCCTGGGAAGTTCTCAGCCACAGGAACCCTCCCAACACTGGATGAGCTCTGGAACATGAAGGGTGGTGTACAGAACTAAATGGTCATCAAGGCGATGGTAGATCAACAGCATGGATCTTCAAAGTCTGATAAACCATGAGATAAAATGTAGAGGATATGTCAAAACATAAAATATCATTAATGAGGACCCCTCAGTGGATCTCACAAATTGTCCTTCATTTCATTTTACACACTTAGCAATGTAATTAGTACGACTGGAATCTGCGAGCCACGAGCAAGAAGACATAACAACAAATTGGGAATTGCTCAGTAAAAAACCGAGATGTGCAGACTTTTCCTCTCTCAGAGGGTATGAGTCTTTGGGTGGTGAAGGAAAGATCACTGAATATATTTAAAAAGGAGATAGATAAATATGTAAAAGATTGGGGAATTGAGGACTATGAGGAACTGGCAAAGGAGAGGATTTGAAGGTAGCAGAGATAAACCTTGATCACATTGAATGGCGGAGCAGACTTGAAGGGCAGAGTAGCCTGCTCCTGCCCCTGTTTTCTTGTGTTCTTGAACGGTTTGATATTTGTTTAACATAAATACAGGGGTCCCTGGGTTATATTCAGTTTCTGTCCTGAGAACTGTCTATAAGCTGAATTTTCCATAAATTGAAAGGAACAATGTCCTCAAAGATAGAGATGTGAAATCTTTAGCCTCAACAGCCCATGGGGTCTGATTTGCAAGGAGTGGACAGGGGAAGGTCAGTACAAGTGATGGGAGCTGTTACCAGCAAGTGAACGGTGACAAATGTTTGTCTGAATGCCGTTTGGGTGGAGTGACAGGACAGAGCTAATCAGTGAGAGAAAAAAAACTATCAGCAGTTTAATAAAAGAAAGTGTGCACTTATATGATGCTAGGTGCCTTTGATGCTGCTGCAGGTAAGTTTGTTTTAATTGAACCAGTGTATACATGTATTCGTTCCTATGACAATAAACTGAACTTCCCTTGAGAAGAGATTCAAGTATTATACCAGAGAGCTGAGTCTGGGAGAATTTGCATAAGGTTGGATTGTTGTAAATCAGATCATCCCATAATTTGCAACCCTCCACCCCCAACCAACACACACACACACACACACACACACACACACACACACACACACACACACACACACACACACACACACACACACACACACACACACACACACACACACACACACACACACACACACACACACACACACACCCCACCTACCTTTTGCTGAAGGATTACTCTTGAACTTTAAGCAGTTCACCACCAAAGAACAAACCCCCTCTCCCACTCATTCCTGGTATTTGGATAATATTTTCTGCTTCATGGATTTGCATGGAAAAGTTTATCCTAATGCAATTCTGGTTCTTTACCCATTCCCCTTATATCCATGCCTTCTGGGAGAGCAGTTTCTCAATTCACTTCATGAACTTGGACATCTATCATGCATGTCTTCTTGGCCTTAATTGTTCCAACAAGGACAATCTCAGTTTCTGCTGACTGGCCATGTAACTCTCAGTACTAGAGCAATTTTATTGAATTTATTCCTCAACTTCTCAATTTCCTTCCTAAAGTTGTGGAATTGTTAACCATCTCAGAGGAAAAGCTTTAGATGTGGTTCTGGAGTTACATTTAGTCAAGCCCATACAAGCGCATGAGAATTCCTTTCCCTGGTGACACTAATGAACCAGATTAGTTCTCACCAACTTCATGGTCATCATTATCTTTTAAGTTCTTAATTTATTTAATTGAATTTAATTCCCCCTATTGCATTCTGGGATCTGAACATGTCTCATAATCAATACCACAGATCTCTGTGTACGCTAGGAAGTTAATCACTATGTTATTGCAACGGACTTCTTATGGAGTAATGTAATATAATCATAGAATATTGCAGCAAAGAGGCAGCGTTTCTGCCCATCATGTGAATGTGAAAACGCTTTCTAGCTGGTCCTATTTTTCACCCTCTTTTTCCAGTGTAACTGAGTATATTCCCTACGAACAATAGCACGCAGGAAGATGACCTTCAGTCCATTATATACGTGCTGAAAATGGTACAAGGTAAACTAAATCTCTTCTGCCTGTACATGATCCATTTCTGTCTATTCCCTGCATATTTATGTATCTAAGAGCTTGTTAACAACACTGTCATGTTTGCTATCATTACCACCTCTGGCAGCACACTTCATGTACCCACCACTTTCTGTATAAAATAAATTGCCCCCCAGGTATTTCCTCTAAGCTTTCTCCTCCCATTTTAAATGTACGTCTTCTGGTATTTAATATTTCTACCTTGGGAAAAAGGTGCTGGCTGTCTGCCCTGTCTATGCCTTTCATGATTTTAAAAACTTCTGTTATGTCTCTCCTTAGCTTTTGATGCTCCAGAGAAAACAACCCAAATTTGTCTAACCTCTGGGGACAGATCAGGAAAGATTTATTACTGAGGTAATAAATCTTTTAAGCAAGGATTGAGCCGGTTGGGCCAATACTCATTGGCATTTAGAAGAATGAGAGTTGGTAATATTAAAACACATAGGCTTCTGTGCAGGTTTCACAGAGTGAAAGTCATGAGGATGTTTTCACTGGTAGGGTTAGCTAGAACTAGATGGCATGTCTCAGAATAAAGTGGCATCCATTTTGTATGAAGATAGAAAAGACCTCTTTTCACTCTCAAAGACTCAAAGTGTCACAGCAATATGTCACAGAAAACAGGCTCTGCAGCCCAACTGTAATGCTGATCAAGGTGCCTACCTGAGTTGGTCCTATTTGCCTAGTTTGACCCATCACCTCTAAACCTTTCCTATCCATGTACCTGTCCAAATTTCAGTTAAATGTTGTAACTGTACCCACCTCTACCATTGCATTTGGTAGCTTGTTCCATATATGTACCTCCCTCTTATGTGAAAAAGTTGCCCCTCTAGATGCTTTTCAATTTTTTCTCTTAAACCAATACACTCTAGTTTTAGACTTCCCTACTATGGAGTGTCTAAAACTAAACTCCCTATTATAGGAACTCTCCTTATCTATGCAAATCTATAAAGCCAATCTTCAGCTTCCTACGCACCAGGGAAAACGTCTCAGCTTATACAGCCACTCCTTATAATTCAAACCCACTAGTCCTTGTGTTATTCTCATAAACTCAGAAGAATGCATCATCAGAACAGCAAACTGCTGGTGTCCTGCTCTCGCTGTTGCTGCAGGAGCCATCTATCTCTCCCTTGCTAGCGAGAGAGCCTGTTTGAGATAACAGAGCGCTGGGATGGACTGGAGTTTTTGACGGACTCTGGATCAGGGTCTCTTTGGGGATTTTGTTATTGCCTGCATGGTGGGAGGAGGGGTCTATGCTTTTGTCTTTTGTTTTGCTAGTGCAATTGTGGGGAGGGGGAGGGGGAAGGTCAGTGCTTCTACTGCTGCTTGTGTGTGGGAAGCGGAGGGCTCTTTGGGGTTCTGATGTTTCTGTCATTGATTCTTTTTTTTTGTTTTGTGGATGTCTGCGAAGAGTGAGAATTTCAGGATGTATATTGTATACATTTCTCTGACATTAAATTGGACCTTTGCACCTTTGAAATGACAGAAGTGCACAATCCCCTATATCATACAACCCATTCTTTTATTTCCTACATTCTTAGGTATTTGTCCAATTGCTTTTTGGACACTACGTCTTCCCTTTCTATAATATCATAATCTTATAAACTTCTTTCAGTCCTGCTGAAGGGTCTCAGCCCAAACCATTGACTGTTTACTCTTTTCCACAGATGCTGCCTGGCCAGCTGAGTTTCTCTGGCATTTGTGTGCATTACTTAAACTTCTATCAGGTCTTTTCTCAGCCTTTGACACTCTAGAGAAAATAACCCAAGCTTGTCCAGCATCTTCTTAAGCTCATAGTTTATAATCCAGGCAGAACTTAGTAAATTTCTTCAGTTCCCTTCTCAAGACCTCAACATCTCTCCAGTGGAAGGCAACCAGAATTGCACATTGTGGAATTTTTAAACCCAGACGAACTCAAAGACATGTGCACTGGGAAATCTGTCAACAACAAAATGTTGGCCTCTTTGAAAGCAGAAGGACAATGGTAAGATTTTTTACCAGCACGCTGGCAGTAGAATAGCACTTGAGCAACAGTTACTTCTGAGCAGCAGCTAAGTGGATGCAATCGTTTCAACTCTCTTCCAAAAGAGACTGTCAGGTTGATGGATATTATTCCCATGGGTTGCATGAGTTATTTGACAGAGTCCTTCTGCCAGCTGGTTTCATGTCACAGTCTTTCACATCCTTCACTCACTTCTATCTTGTATCCAAAATGACAGACAAAGTGTTTCGAGAGCCATGTTTACATTTTCATGTCTATAACTGACAGATGGGCAACATTTGAAATCCTCAAGAAGATGGATGAAACATACAATAGATGATCTCACCTTTCAGTTGAAAACCTGCAATTTCAGAAAACCTTGGTGTTTTTTTTGACAAGGTGTTTTAGCAAAGACTGAGAATTCTACTCACTGTTCTATCAGTACCTAATACACTTTATGCCACTGAAATTGGAAATAGTGCAACTTCCTGTTGATACAACAGGAAAACATATTCGAAGAGATATTGCCTTGAAATGTAGTAAAGAATGAGAGCATATTCAGTCCTTTGAAATTATTCCATCCTTCACTGAGATTTTTGGTTCTTGCGGGGCGGGGGACATGGTAGCGAGTGGTTAGCTTAATTCTATTACATTGCCAACAATCCAAGTTTACTTCTGCCGCTATCTGTAAGGAGTTTGTACATTCTCCCAGGGACAATGTGGGTTTCATTCAGGTGTTCTAACTTTCTCCAACATTCCAAAAATGTTCAGGTCGTAGGTTATTTGGTCTCATGGGTGTAATTTGGCAGTGTGGGCTCATTGGCCCAAAAGGGCCTGTTATCATGCTTAATCTCCAAATTAAAAAAAAGCAACAAAAGAAACTTGCAAAACTGCGTTTAGGGTGGGAGGAGCAGGAAGACAATATCTTGCTTAAGCAGGTTAAGTTTGCTCCTTAGACTAAAAGGGGAAAACAACATCAAAAATTCAGAAGGGTGGAAACCATTGATCGTAACTACTGAGATGGTAAAGGCTAATGGAGGAATGGTTATAATTTGACACATGCTTGACTGTGAGAAATGGTATAAAGTGTCAAGTTTAAGACTCTTCTCTGGAACTGGGAAGGAGACAAAAGATGCTTGTTAGGTGTAAGGAGAGCGGGGAGTGGAACGTATTAGGGTTAAATTGGGGATAAGCTGGAAACAAGGATATCTGATCAGTAAATGAATGGGAGCATTTAGGGAATGAGAACAAGGTAAAAGAGGACTTGGCGTTGTGAAATACAGTGCAGGATGATCTGTCTGTCAGGTTTACCAGGATGCTGCCTGGTATGAGAGTACAAGCTATAAGGTGAAGTTGAACAAACTTAGATTATTTTCTCTGGAGAATCGGAGGCTTGGGGAAGACCTGATGGAAGTTTATAAAATTACGAGAGGCATAGACAGGGAGGAGAGTCAGGATCATTTTCCCAGGGTAGAAATGTCAAGTGCTAAAGGACATAATGTATATGGAAGGTGTGAGGGGTAAAGCTTAAGGGAGGAATGTGGGCAAGTTTTTATACAGAGAGTGGCAAATGGTGGTTTCAGGCTGTCTGGGGGAGTGGTGGAAGCAGATATGGCTGTGATGTTTAGGAGGCTATTAGATAGACATGTGAATATGCAAGGATTGGATGAATGTGGATTATGTGTAGACAAAAGAGAATTAGTTTAATTTAATATGATAATTGGCACAGACATTGTGGGCTGAAGGGCCCGTTCCTGTACTATACTGCTGAATGGACTATCTGTG
Organism: Hemitrygon akajei; assembly: GCF_048418815.1. NCBI lineage: Eukaryota > Metazoa > Chordata > Chondrichthyes > Myliobatiformes > Dasyatidae > Hemitrygon > Hemitrygon akajei. Next base: position 117,282,671 of record NC_133124.1, read on the forward strand.
AAGAGGAAAAGAGGACTGAAGCTGCTGATTCTGATAGATTTCTGTAGAGAAAATTATTTAATTTACCATAGTTTTTGAGGGAAAGTAAATCTGCCAACTTTGCTTGTGTGACTCCAGGCGAAAGGTAGCATGGTTGATTCTAAATTGATGTTTGAGATGCCACAGCAAATGTTCAATGGTGTAAAAACAGTAACATAGAATGGGAGCACCATGATCTTCTTAGTTGCAGGTTGTGCAAGGAAATTGTCCACACCCACCCTCTCAAGGGCATGAAGGATGGGTATTAAATGCTTGCTTGACTTCTGATGCCAATATTCCATGACTGAATGAAAAGGCCTATCATCTCATTTTCTTCAGATTACCACATAGAATTGAAATAATTCTTACCAAATTATTAACACATGAGATTCTGCAGACCCTGGAAATCCAGAGTAACACATCTGTGGCAACAAAATACTCAGCGGGAGTACAGAAACGGATGGAATCCCGGGTGCCGCCATTTAGCTGATTACTTATGTAACAGATTTTCCCCCAGGTCATTGGACTATCAACCTACTGACCTCTGCTGTGCCTATTGTCTTGTTTATTATTTATTGTAATGCTTGCACTGTTCTGTGTACCTTATGAACTCCTGGGTAGGTCTGTACTCTAGTGTAGTTTTTGTATTGTTCATGTAGCACCATGGTCCTGAAAAATGTTGTCTCGTTTTTACTGTGTACTGTACCAGCAGTTATGGTCAAAACGACAATAAAAAGCGACTTGACTTGACTTGAAACTCAAGAAGTTGGGCAGTATCTGGAGAAACTCAGCAGGTCGAGTGGCATCTATGGAGAGGAATAAACAGTTGATGCATCAGGCTGAGGTTCTTCCCCAGGAATCTGTCATTTCAAAAACATGGATTCCAGAAGGGCAAATCAGCACAATCCTTAACTAACTTCCAAAAGGACCGAGCCTGGAGCTCACTAATCAGAATCATGAGAGAAGGTCTTGACCTGAAACATTGACAGTTTATTCCTCTTCATTGAAGCTGCCTGACTTGCTGAGTTCTTCCAGCATTTTGTGCGTGTTACTTAACAAATTATTGATGGAAAGTGATGGGTTTAGTAACTAAGAGAAACAAATCTCAAGCTGGTTGCCTTTTTGTCATCTTTGCTTTGACAGTAAATCTCCCTTCCCCAGGAGTCATTCTTTAGCAAAAGAGCTATATACAATGTAGTGTCTTTGTTAGATAAGGATTACTTTTCTTGTCTGTGCAGATCCATCACTCTGTCTCAATTTATTGTTGCTTTGTGAATCATCACCTGCAGAGTGCTGAACTGATATTACAGATCTTTGAGTTGGCCTGTTTGTTTTGTCAAGTAACTTACAGAAAGTCCAATGCAGACCTGTATAGAAATCTGTCAACATTGTAAAAAGGGGGCAAGATTTGACCATTTTGTTTGCCTATTGTTTTGTGCTCCACTATGCGACAATGAACAAGGGCTAATTCAAGTCAAGCTTATTTAAATATAATAATTTGTGCGTAAGTACAGTGATGTGGTACTCTAGCTTCTGTACTCCACCTCGAGGGTAGCAGCAAGAAGGTGGCACGATGAGAGAAGATAGAGTGGGAACAAGCTATGAAAGGCCCCCCAAAAAACCGATACTCACAATCAAAGCCATCATTTGTCCTTCTCTTTCCTGCTCCGTTATTACAACACTGCAAACATCTCTAGCAACCAGCAAAGCAGGCAGCTCAATGTGCCTTGATACTTTTATAGGACTTAGTCAAGACCAGCATTTCTTACATATCCTTAACTGCTCTTGGGAGGTGTTGGTCAGTCACCTCATGGAATTGATGCATTGTGAAGGAATGTCGATAGTGTTGGTTAGACTGAATGCAAATTTATCAGTTTATACCCCATTCTGCATAGGGGTTCCTAGGATTAATTTTTATGAAATAGACTGACTAAAATTAAGGATGTGCAGTTGAAGTTCAACATTCTACTAGAATGGCCAAATAATTATGACATTTTTAAAATTTTTCTCCAATGGCATGCAACTGTTCAGCCCATCTGATCTATGCTAGCTCTCCCATTCCCTCACATTTCCCTGTTACCTATTCTCTCCCATATGCCCATCACCTCCACCCTGATTTTCCTACCACTCACCTACACTAGAAGCACCTACAATGGCTAACTAACCTACCAAGCCTCATGTCTTTGGGATGTGGGAGTAAACCTACATAGTCACGGGGAGAATGTACGAATTCCACACAAAGTCCGAGTTAACCTGGGTAACAAGAACAGCGAGTCAGTGGCTCTGGTAGCCGCCCCAGGTCAGGATTGTGTGTGCAAAACTTAGAGGAAATCAGCAGGTTGTAGTGTTGTCATATGCTTGCTGTCTTATTTTTGTTGGTGGTGAGACTCCTGAGTCAATAGCACTTTATCATATATATCATCTCGAATACCAGCTGTGATCAATCATTTACTCACTTGAAGGACTGTTTGATGTGACTAACTGTGTTGTTGCAACAATATTTTTCCAAAGGGTCTGTCTGTCTCAGTGGAGAAACCCACTCTAAGAGCTACTACCTTGACACTGTCAACTTTATTTAATATAGTACCTTGTTGCTGGCTTGAATTATTGACTATATTTCCAGCGACCTGGAGAAAGATATTGAGGGAAGTAAAATCAGATTCCACAGGAACTTTCAAAAGGCAGCTGGGCATGTTCTAGGAAAGTACTAGAAAAGTTGTGAAGAAAGGTTATTGATTTAAATGTTAAATGAAGAGCACACAAAACTGCAGATCTAGAAATCTGAAATGCAAAAACACAAAATGCTAGATGCACTCAGCAGGTCAGGCAGCAACTATCTGACAGCACACAAACTAAAGCTTCTCACTGTGTCTCTGTACACATGACAATAATAACCCAATAACAAATTCCAAATTAAAGCTCTTATGCATATTTGTTACATGTGTATTTATTAATACATTTGAATATCAAAAGAAGCACCACAAGTCAATCCTGAATCAATTATTACAGTTCCATTGTAAATGTTTCCTATTGTTTTATTAATTACTGTTGGTTTTTAAAAAATAATAGAAGGTTAGACCATGAGGTCATAAGATATAAGAGCAGATTTAGGCCATTCAGCCCATTGGGTTTGGTCTGCCATTCAATCATACTCCATATGTCTTGAAGAAGAGTCTTGGCCTGAAACATTGACTCTTTACCCTCTTCCATTGACCTGCTGAGTTCCTCCAGCATTTTATGTGCGTTGCTTTGGATTTCCAGCATCTGTGGATTTTCTCTTGTTTGTGATTTATTATTCTAGCCTTTCCTGTGATGCCCTTACTAATCAAGAAGCTATCAACCTCTGCTTTAAATATATCCATTGACTGGGCCTCCACAGCTGTTTGTGGCAATGAATTCCACAGATTCATCACTCCCTGGTCCTCCTCATCTCTGCTCTAAAGAGATGCCCTTGTATTCTGAGTCTGTGCCCTTTGGCCTTGGAATCCCCCACTATTGGAAGCATCCTCTCCACTCCCTCTCTTTATCTAGGCCTTTCAATATTCAATGAGTTTTTAATAAGATCTATCCTCCTTTTTATAAACTCCAGTGAGTATAGTTCAAGAGCATTCAAACACTCTGGTTAGGTTATAGTTGCCAATTTTGGTTGGATATAATCCCATGTTCATCACATGATCTTAAAATGTCCCTCTTTCACAGACTAAATATTAGTCACTTGACTTGTGGGAAGAAGTAAGAGATGTATATGGTTAAAGTTGGTGAAAAGCAAACCTACGTTAAAAAGAAAACCCTCTGATTTTCTTTCCATGTGAATAGTATTTGTGTAAAGGAGATTAAGCTTGTTTAATTTTTGGAGATTTTGAGCAAGTCTTTCTAAGGAACCAGAGGAGAAAGAGGGCTGCTGACCATCATACTGGTGGATAATATGCCCTCTCTGTGTACAAAATCTATATGTCTATATGCTCAAGTGGATTGAAAAACTTGAGCATATAGGCACTAAGAAAAAGGAAGTGCTGGAGCTTTTAGAAAGCATCAAGTTGGATAAGTCTCCGAGACCAGACGAGATGTACCCTAGGCTACTGTTGGAGGTGAGGGAGGAGATTGGTGAGCCTCTGGCAATGATCTTTGCATTATCACTGGGGACGTGGGATGTTCCGGAAGATTGGAGCCTTGCAAATGTTGTTCCCTTATTCAAGAAGGGGAGTAGAGATAGCCCAGGAAATTATAGACCAGTAAGTCTTATTTCAGTGGTCAGTAAGTTGATGAAAAAGATCCTGAGAGGCAGGATTTATGACTACTTGGAAAGGCATAATATGATTAGAAATAGTCAGCAGGTCTTTGTCAAAGTCAGGTCGTGCCTTACGAGCCTGATTGAATTTTTTGAGGATGTGACTAAATACATTGATGAAGGTAGAGTAGTAGATGTAGTGTATATGGATTTCAACAAAGCATTTGATAATGTACCCCATGCAAGGCTTATTGAGAAAATAAGGAGGCATGGGATCCAAGTGGGCCTTGCTTTGTGGATCCAGAATTGGCTTGCTCGCAGAAGGCAAAAGAGTGGTTGTAGATGGGTCATATTCTGCATGGAGGTCGGTGACCAACGGTGTGCCGCAGGGATCTGTTCTGGGACCCCTTCTCTTCATGATTTTTATAAATGACCTGGATGAGGAAGTGGAGGGATGGGTTAGTAAATTTGCTGATTGACACAAAGGTTGGGGGTGTTGTGGATAGTGTGGAGGGTTGTCAGAGGCTACAGAGGGACATTGATAGGATGCAAGACTGGGCTGAAAAGTGGCAGATGGAGTGTGAGGTGGTTCATTTTGGTAGGTCAAATATGATAGCAGAATATAGAATTAATGGTAAGACTCTTGGCAATATGGAGGATCAGAGGCATCTTGGGGTCTGAGTCCATTGGACACTGAAAGCTGCAGTGCAGAATGACTCCATGGTTAAGAAGGCATATGGTACATTGGCCTTCATCAACCATGGGATTGAGTTTGAGAGCCGAGAGGCAATGTTACAGCTATATAGGACCCTGGTCAGACCCCACTTGGAGTACTGTGCTCAGTTCTGCTCACCTCATTACAGGAAGGATGCAAAAACTATAGAAAGGGTACAGAGGAGATTTACAAGGATGTTGCCTGTATTTAGGAGCATACCTTATTAGAATAGGTTGAGTGAACTTGGCCTTTTCTCCTTGGAGCGGTGGAGGATGAGAGGTGACCTGATAGAGGTGTATAGGATGATGAGAGGATAGTCAGAGGCATTTTTCCAGGGCTGAAATGGCTAACATGAGAGGGCACAGTTTTAAGCTGCTTGGAAGTAGGTACAGAGGAGATGTCAGGGGTAAGTTTTTTACGCAGAGAGTGGTGAGTGTTTGGAATGGGCTGCCGGCGACGGTGGTGGAGACGGATACGACAGGGTCCTTTAAGAGACTCCTGGATGGAGTTCAGAAAAATAGAGGGCTATGGGTAATGCTAGGGAATTTCTAAAGCAAGTACGTGCTTGGCACAGCATTGTGGGCTGAGGGGCCTGTATTGTGCTGTAGGGTCTCTATCTTTCTAACATCCAGCCATCATAAAATATTCATGTAGACACTGATGCTACCGAAAGAAAATGAGGTATAAAAGTCACATTTTTGAAAATTCAAGATTTGGAAAATGTATGATTTTTGAAAATACATCTAGTATTTTCTCTGCGATCCCTTTGCCTAATAATGAGAGAAGTATTATTTCAAATTTGGATGCCATATTTATCCCATTAAGTTATCTACTATGTCATGTTTTATAGATTTCCCTCGGAGTCACAGAACAAGGAAACTGGCCCTTCAGCCCATCATGTTCTTACTGACAGTCAGACATCTATTTGTCTGATGTGTCAGAAGCACCACAATAGTCTTAACAATCCTGCAAAGAGTGCCTTTGTTTTAAGCAATTTTCCTTAGATAGTGAGAAAATTAAAATAGTGAACAGCATCTATGCTGCCTCTATTTATTTCAGTCAGCTGACTGGATTCTACAGAAGTCTTAAGTTATCTGTTTTGATTGTAGAGTCAATTAAAATTACAATCAATAACAACATTCCAGTTATAATAATTGTAAATGCAATTAGTGATAATATTCTGTTTTATAACATTTTATCTGTGTGAACATTGATAGCTGGTTCTATCTTTACTTGTTTCTACTGATTTTCATGAATTCTGCTGCCAGCCGTTTTCTTTTGTATCATTTTTTTCAAACCCATTGTTGGGAGTGTTCCTTTCGTGTAGCTGCATGTTTGTTATAGTAGGTTCGGTAATGATACCATTTCTGTATGTGCCTCATGGGAGCTCCATCACGTGAATGGCCAACCGGTTATCTATTGTGCTGCTGTGCTTGTGTCCAGCACAAGGTCATGAACTTTAGGCTCACCAATAATAGCTTTGAGGGAGTGCTGGTGGAAGGAATTGCTCTGAGATGTGAGCAGGTGCAGACTGAAATGGACTTGCTCTTGTGCTTTCTGAACTGTCATGTATTTGCATTCAAACTGATCTGATGTTAAATTAAATAAAACAATGGCGCAAAGCCTGGAAGTAAAGGTCGGATTGTGTTCGATCCGACTGGCTGCCCACGTTCAGATTCCGCATTAATCCTGCAGCCCTACATACCTATGCCTGTACAACTGGGATATGGGGTATAAGGTCCTTCACTCTACAGCCTTTCCGCAGGGCAGAATGGGCCGTAAGTGGCAAATAGGCCTCAGGCAATGAAACCCCTAACCCAACCCACCCCCAGCATTGCCCAGTCATCCTTTGACATTATGCTTTCATGCTTCCTCTCCAATGACTCCATCTACATTTCTTGTTACCTCAGGATTGCTTGCAACATAATCAAGTACTGTTCCCCACAGTAATCCTCTCTTCTCCCCTCAGAAGATACGAAAGCCTGAAAATACATACTGGAAGACTCAAGGACAGATTTATCCCACCGATATTGAACTCCCGAATGGACCTTATAAATGTTGACAGATGATTTCTTGATCTACCATTCTCACTTGTCATGGCCCTTGTCGTTTATTATTCTACCAAATGTAAAAGAATCAGACAATCAGTCCTATTCTTGCTTTATATTTTTATCATGTCTCCTCTCACCCTCTTCCACGCCAGTGAAAACAACTCAAGTTTGTTCAACCTCAAGTTATAGCACATCACCCCTCACTATAGCAACATTCTGGTTAACGCTCCTGCACCCTTTCCAAAGCATCTGCAGCATTTCTCTAATGGAATGATCAACAGTGCACACAATAACTTCCTGATTTCCCAAGATCAAAAAAAGTAACAGCTTGCTGAACTGATTTTTAATTTCATGATGATACTGATTACACTGATAAGCTTAAGATATCTGGGGTCTATGTCGGGATTTCCATGTAACTGACACCTCAAAGGTAGTAGTTTCAGAAAATGTTTGGAATATTTCTCTTTATTTTCCCAACACTTAAATGTTGGTTAAAAAAATTAAACACAATGTTAAGCTCATAAAATCAAGATAATAATGCCATATAAATGTGCCTAGATATATATGGTACTACTGGCTTCTATTTCTTCTTTGGAAAATGAGGCAAAGTAAATACACATACAAAGATGAAATTCTCATAAGCAAAATATAATTCACACACATACATTTATACAGCATATAGCAAATTTCACGACATATGTTTGTGATATTAAACCTGATTCTGATATATGTATATTTCTCTATGGTAGTAGTCTCTCGAACTCCGAGGAAGACGAATGTGTTGCGCAGTCACCGTCTGTGGGCACGCATATGACTTCTGAGGCTGAAGTCCGAAGCGCAGATACGGTTGCAGATGGGGCAAGGAGCACCGCCAGTTGGCTTGGAAGTTGTTTGCTGCCTTGGAGCATAGATTGCACCACTTGGACCAATCAGCAGCAGTGTGTTCGAGATCTCTATATGTATTTTCTATATGCTGAATATCTCAAAATTCAGGACTGCTGGTCATTCATCTACTGTTTATACTCTAACCTTTAATTTTAAGAAAGTGGCTGTAATTTTGTTTTGCACTCTTTTAGTACAGAATTTAAAGCCAGACCTATTTTGCTTAATTTAATGTAAGAAAATTTTAAAGATCAGCTTTATTTGCCAGATGTACAGAGAAACATAAAAAATAAAATGAGGTGTGTTGCTCTGCGTCAACGGCCAACACAGTCCAAAACATGCTGGGGTAGCCCACAAGTACCGGCACGTACATAGTACCAAAATAGCAAGATCGTCACTAACTAACATTAACCCATATGTTTTTGGAATGTGGGAGGAAATGGAAGCATCTGGAGAGATCCCATGTGGTCATGGGGAGAATATACAAACTCTTTACAGACAGCAGTGGAAATTGATGGCCTAAAGCCATCAACCATTCTTCATATGACAAGCCATTCAATCCTGGTATCATTTTCGTGAACTCCTTTGAACCGTCTACAGTTTCGGCACATCTTTTCTAAGATAACAGGCCGAGAACTGCTCACAATACTCCAAGTGAGGTCTCACCAGTGCTTCATAAAATCTCAACATTACATCCTTGCTTTTATATTCTGGTCCTCTTGAAATGATTGCTAACATTGCACTTGCCTTCCTCACCACAGATTCAATCTGTAAATTAACCTTTAGGGAATCCTGCACATGGACCACTACAACACACACAAAATGCTGGTGGAACGCAGCAGTCCAGGCAATCTGCAGGTGCTGGAAATTCAAGCAACACATACAAAATGCTGGTGGCCACCAGCATCTTGTGTGTGTTGCTTGAATTTCCAGCATGTGCAGATTTCCTCGTGTTTGACATGGATCAGTAAGTCCCTTTGTGCCTCAGTTTTTCGTATTTTCTCTCCACTTAGAAAATAGTCAACTCTTTCATTTCTTCTACCAAAGTGTATAACCATACACTTCCCAACACTGTATTCCATCTGCCATTTTTTTGCCCATTCTCCTAATCTAAGCCCTTCTGTAGCCTCTCTACCTCCCCAAAACTACCTGCCCCTCCACCTATCTTAATATCATCTGCAAACTTTGCAACAAAGCCATCAATTCCATCATCCAAATCATTGACATATAATGTAAAAAGAATCGGTCCCAACACAGACCCCTGTGGAACACTATTAGTCACCGGCAGCCGGCAAGAAAAGGCTCCTTTTATTCCCACTCTTTGCCTTCTGCCAATCAGCCACTGCTTTATCCATGCTAGAGTCAATCAAATTTCCTTTGTCTTTCCTGCTTGTTGTTTCTTCCCACTCTTTGCCTTCTGCCAATCAGCCACTGCTTTATCCATGCTAGAGTCAATCAATTTTCCTTTGTCTTTCCTGCTTGTTGTTTCTTCAAAGAATTCCAACAGATTTGACAGGCAAGATTTTCCCTTGAGGAAGCCATGCTGACTACAGCCTATTTTACCATGTGCCTCCAAGTACTCTGAGACCTCAACCTTAATCATCGACTCCAATATCTTCCCAACCACTGAGGTCAGATTAACTGGCTTATAATTTCCTTTCTGCTGCTTCTCTCCCTCCTTGAAGAGTGGAGTGACATTTGCAATTTATAGCCTTCCGCAACCATTCCAGAATCTAGTGATTATTGAAAGATCATTACTAATATATACAGAAAGGTGCCAGAAAAGGGCCAGTAGGATTATGAAGGATCCCATCCATCCTGTTCATGGATTCGTTGTCCCACTCCCATCAGGACCACCAGCTTCAAAAAGCGTTACCTTCCCCAAGCAGAGAGGCAGGTCAAGACCTCCATTCGCTAAGCCACCACCACACACCCAACCACTATTATTTTATCATTTCCTGTCACTCACTTTATGCACAGATACTCCTGTGTCTAACATCACTTTACGGATACACAATTAATCTACTGATACATCAGTTATCTTATGTATTTATATTAATTGTGTTTTTAAATCATTATTGTGCTTTTTTGGTGCTCAATTGGATCCAAAGAAAGTATTATTTTGTTCTCCTTTACACTTCTGTACTGGAAATGACATTAAACAACCTTGAATCTTGACCAGTTATAAAACAAATCAACTAACTATAAATGGGATGTCCAATGATAAAGTGCAACATTAGCTTGGCTCTCTGGTATGGAATCAGAATTTGTGGATTCTTTTCCATCACTAAAACAATATCCATCATTCTGACCCCTGACTAGAGGCATTGAGTCGAAGTCCTGCCTGCCTGTTCAACAGGAATGCAGATGATGCTGTGATAATTTAATCAAAAACTATAGGAGCGACCTATCTTTCAACTAACACCACCAAAACTGATTGGCTGGTTATCTCATCTGTTGGCACAATGGCATTGCTTTACCAACCTTGTTCAATCCTGACCTCATGGTCTGCCTTTGTAGAGGTTGCATGCGCTCCCTGTAGCTTCCTGTGTTTCTCACAAAAGCTCCGGTTTTCTCCCACATCCAAAAGGCATGCAGGTTGCTGGGTTAACTGGTCAGCATAAATTGTTCCTAGTGTATAAGTGAGTGGTAGAATTTTGAGGAGGATGATAGGAATACATATAGAACAAAATGGCATTAGTTAGCATTGGTATAAAATGGTGTTCAATAATTCACATAAACCTGGTGGGATGAGGGGCCTATTTCTGTGCTGCAGGACTCTGTAGCAACACAGCAAAATACTGCACTAGTACATCCCTCTGGTCTCTCAAACAGCAAAATATAATCTGACTTCCAAATGCAAGGGTACTCGCTAAGTATTCCTTGAAGCCTAACTTTAACGTGCAACATGACATGAGCAAGGTTCAGTCACTGCTGCCAAAGACTTCCGTAGGATTAGAAATGGGTGATGAACAAGTGAATATGCCTATGGAGGCAGATCCAGCCAATCTGGCGAGGAGTAACAGCCCTGAACGTTTGCACAAAGAACACATAATAACATCATTTATACTGCAAAATTAACACTGGAATGAAACCAAGCACAGACTGTTCTCCAGTGGGAATGTAGTGGTGCGCATACTTGCCAAATGACACACAACAAGTTCACACCAGTATGAAAGAACTTGACTTCAAGAGCAGGAATGAAGCTTGGAGTTGTTTGGAAACAGTTGCATGGGAATAGTCATAACTGATGTCTTAATATTTTGCTGCCACTTACTGCAAGACAGATCGGAGAGCAGACATACAGTACATCTAACTCCAATCTTTACCAGTGAGCTGTTGCACTGTACCAGCTATAAATATGATGAAGTGGAAGTCTTAGATCTTAAGAGCTACCAAGTTCTCTCACTATCCCCTAACTTCCTCCATGGTCCTGACTGTAAGACATAATATAGTGGGCTGTCTTATCCTGAAAGAAATTGAGAGCTCTGTCAGTTGTAGAATTTTAACTCAAAGATCTCTAAGTTATTTTCACAAACTATGATGGCATAGTTTTCTTGAAGTGCCCCATATTAAATAATTGAATTTATAATGTCTATTCTATGAACAAAAAACTATCAGTTGGAGGAACTCAGTTGGTCAAACAACATCTGCAGGACTAAAGCAATTGTCAATGTTTGTCAGTGTCAAATTCCTGCATCAGGACTGAGTATGGAGAGAAGAGATGGCCGATATAAAGAGGGGAAGGGGAGGAGTGAGACAGGAGTCCGATGTGATTAGTGGACTGAGGAGGGTGAATGATGACGAGCAGGTCCCACCAGATATAGAAATGGCAATGGCAGTACAGTTGGGAGACAGTAGCAGGTAGAGGCTGTATAAAAACCTGTCCACTCATCTCCTTTAAACTTTCCCACTCTCACCAAAATGCATGCTTTCTAGTATTAGGCATTTCTACACTTGTCTATATTGTCTAAGCCACTCATAGTTTTATAAACTTCTCTCAGCCTCCTTTTTATGTCCAACCTCTCTTTATGGCTCATACCCTGTAATCCAGTGAGCATCCTGGTAAGACTCTTCTGTGTCCTACCTAAAGCCCCCACATACTTCCTGTGATGGGGCAGCTAGAAATGCACACAATAAACCAAGTGCAGCCTAACCAAAGTTTTATGCAACTGCAGCAGAATTTTCTGTAACTTTTACGCCGTGTTCCAGTGCTATTGATCCGCATCTCTGAGTTTCGAAAGACATGGCCACAAATAGATTGGAGCAGAGCAAAGGGGACTCCAAAACAGAAGGAGAGAGAAAAAAGAGATCTGCTAGCCAAACATCAGTAGAAGAGAAAATGTTGTACCCTGTAATGAAAGGTGTATTAATAGAACACTGAGAAAAGAATGGTAGGGTTGAGTAGAATCAGCATGGATTTTTGAAAGGGAAACCCAGTCCATCAGACAAACCAGCCTTCCCTCTGTCTACACTTCCTGCTGCCTTGGATAAACAGCCAACAAAACCAAGGACATTCATTCTTCTCTTCTCTCCCATTAGGCAGATGACAGAAGGGCTTAATAACACATTCCACCAGGCTTAAGGACGACTTCTGTCCTACTGTTTTTGGATTCTTGAACCATCTCATATGCTAAAAGATGAACTCTCATTTTCTCAGTCAACCGCATTGTGTTTCTTGCCCTTTATTTGTCTACTTATACAGCATTTTCTCTGTAGTTGTAACACTATATTCTGCACTCTTGTTTTCCTTTTTGTACTTTGTATGGACAATGTCTGGCTGGCATCCAAATGAAAGCTTTCACTGTATCCCGATCCATGTGACAATAATCAACTTAATTATATTTGACAATGCTCTGCCTAGTAGAATACACAAAGGGAAACCAATGGGTGAAGAGTTTAAAAGCTTTTAATAAAGTCTCATAGAGGAGGTTAGTCAGCAAGGTTAGAACACAGACCTGGGATTAATAAACTGTAGTGGATTGAAAAGTGATTAATAGAGAGCAAAGAGAAGGCATAAATGAGTCTTTCTTGGATTGGCAAGCTATGACTAGTAGGTGGCATGATAGCATAGTGGTTAGCACAATGCTTTACTGTACAGGGTTCAATTCCCACCACTGCCTGTAAGGATTTTGTACGCACTCTCCATAACCGTGTGAGTTTCTGCCGGGTGCTCTGGTTTCCTCTCACAGTCCAAAGACATACTGGTTGGTAGGGTAAGTTAACTGGTCATTGTAAATTGTCCTGTGATTAAGCTAGGATTAAATTGGGGGATTGTTAGATAAATAAGTAGATAGATAGATAAATAAATAAATACTGCAGGAACTGGTCCCATGGGGCCCAACAATTCAATGTCTTTCTTAACAATTCGACAAAGAGAGACCAAAGTTTGTATTTCTAAGTTTGGTGATAAAACAAAATTAAGTGTCATTGTGAGTTGGAAGAAGAATGTAAAGGGTTTCGGGGATACAGATGATCTGAGTAAATGAGCAAAAGAAAAATGATAGATGGAATACAATGTAGAAAATTGTATGTGGAAAATAAAAACAATTATTTAGGTGGATACCACAGGAAAACTAATTGAGGAATAGAGCAGATTGGGAAATGTTGAAGGTCAAAGGGACATAGGTTTATTTGTACATAAGTCGCTGAAACATAAAACTCAAGAGCAAGTATTTAGGAGGACAAAATGTTAACCTTTATTACAAGAGAATTTGATTGTAGGAATAAAGGTATCTTACTACAGTTATATAAGATTTTGTGAGATTTTACTTGGATTATTGTGCAGTTTTTGGACTTCTTAGTCAAAAAATAAATATATGTAACTTTGATGAAAAGCAACAAAGATAATAAAACAGAATGGTTATAAGCATGATGCATTTGCTGTATAAGGAGAGATTGTGTGGAAAGCCTGTATCTTCTCAAGGATTGCAGAATGAGAAGCAATTTCTTTGGAGCTTAAGGCGTACAATGGGCTAGATACAGGGAAAATTCTCCTGGCTGTGGAGTGTAGGAACTAGGGTTACAGATTCCAAAGGTGGGTGATGAATGTTTGGAATACTTTATCATGGAAGCTCAGTGACTGAGTTCATTCAAAACAGAGTTTGATAGATCTCTGAATATTAAGTAGTTTGGAAATGGCACAGAAAAATAGTGTTAAGGTTAAAGACCAGATTTGATCTTGACAAAAAAAAAGTTAACAGATATCGAATATTCAACTAATGCTGCAACACACACAAAGAGCTGGAGGAATTCAGCAGGCCAGGCAGCACCTACGGAAAAGAGTAAACAGTTGACGTTTCAGCCAAGACCCTCCATCAGGACTGGAGAAGAAAGATGAGAAGTTAGAGTAAGAAGTTGAGGGAGGGGAGGAAGAAGTACAATGTGGTAGGTGATGGGTGAAACCAGAAGAGAAGGAGGAGTGAAGAGCTAGGAAGTCAATTGGTGAAAAAGATAAAGGGCTGGAGAAGGGGGAATCTGATAGGAGAGGACAGAAGACAATGGAAGAAAGGAAAGGAGGAGGTGATGGGCAGGTAAGGAGATAAGCAGAGAGAAGAAAATGGGAATGGAAAATGGTGAATGAAGGGGGACAATTACCGAAAGTTCAAGAAATCAATCTTCCTGCCATCAGGTTGGAAGCTACTCAGACGGAATATGAGGTGCAGTTCCTCCAACCTGAGTGTGGCCTCATCGCGACAGTAGAGGGGGCCACGGACCGACATGTTGGAATGGAAATGGGAAGTAGAATTGAAATGTGTGGCCACTGGGAGATCCTGCTCTTTCTGGCAGACGCTCAGCAAAGCAGTCTCCCAATCTATGTTGGGTCTCACCGATATACACGAGGCCACACCAGGAACACCGGACACAGTATATGACCCCACCAGACTCACAGATGAAGTGTTGCCTCACCTGGAAGGACTTTTTAGGGCTCTGAATGGTAGTGATGGAGGAGTTGTAGGGGCAGGTGTGGCACTTGTTCCACTTGCAGGAATAAGTACCTGGAGGGAGATCAGTGGGGAGGGATGAATGCACATGGAAGTCACGTAGGGAGTGATCCCTGCAGAAAATAGAAAGAGGATGGGGGGGCGGGGGGAGGAAGATGTGTTTGGTGGTGGGATCCCATTGGAGATAGCGAAAGTTACAGAGAATTGTTTTGGATGCAGATAAATAATGCTCTAACTAAACAGATGCAAATAATGCTTCTATTTCTTATAGATAGATAGATAGATAGATAGATAGATAGATAGATAGATAGATAGATAGATACTTTATTCATCCCCATGGGGAAATGCAGTTACATAATGATCAGATTGTTGCTAAATTTCATCTGGAGCTTTGCAATGAAGGAAATAGCCTTAATATAATTCCAGGTCCTGTGTGATTATATCTTAACTGTCCCCTGAAATTGGTCGGCATTTCTAAATAGAAAGTAAGCAGTAGAATAAGGAGATAATCAGTTACGTTTAATCTTTGTGCTCATAGTCAATCAAATTTTGCCTGCAAAAGATTTAGCTCATTGTTTGCCATCCTTGTAGAGAACAAAGAAATTTCTTGCTGATGGGCTAATGATTGTGCCTGTAATTAGCAACAATTCAAAATACAGGTTTTGCAGAAATGGCCTCAAAAGGAGAATTGAACCAGAATAACTAGCCCACAATAGAACTGGCAGGATGCTAACATTATTGCAGACTGAGTGACTCCCCTTCTGTAATTTCATTTCTATTTCAGTTTGTGGATTCAAATTTTCCAGGTTTGATTTTTGAACGTGAGGTTAAACCACCACTGGAGCTTCCAAGCATGGAACTAGGCAGAATATTTGAGATTATCTTTGGCTGTAACTCGTACAGGTCTTTTCCTTATATAGCTGTGTCCTGGAGTTTTGCAGTTTCCATCTAGAGTACAAATACCTTTTTTTATGACTGAGACAACTGTGTCCAGGATGGGAGCTTCTACATTTTGCATTACTGCTCTAGGATCTTTTGTAATTTTCTGCATTTCAAAGGGTACCAGCTTCACTGGAGTACCCCAGTGAGCACACATAACATCTAAAGCTTGACATTTCAGTGTTATTCTGAGGGAGTGCTGTGGTGTCTTTTGGACAAGCCCATCAAGATTTACATTAAGAGCAACAGACAATGTGCTGGAGAAATTCAATGGGTTGAGCAGCTTCTGTGGGAATTTTTGATGTTTTAGATCAAGTCTTGATGCAGGATTTGAATCTACAACATTGACAATTACTTCCTTCCCACAGATGCTGCTCAACCTGCTGAGCTCTTTCAGCAGATTGTGTGTGGCTCCGGATTACAATATCTGCAGTCTTTTGTGTCTCCAAGCATTTACATTAAAGTCAGATGCAATGCAGGGTGAGGGGAGTAGGGTGGGGTTCTGATAAAATTTAAATCTAAACTGATTGAAAGACATACTTTTAAGCAGGGCCTTTCCTAGCCTTTTGAGACATCCAAATACTTTATGGCCTATCAAGCACTTTTGCGAAACAGGAAACATGTTTGATAATTCACATACGGGAAGCTCCCAAAAAAAAAATCACTGCAATAAAGTCCAGTTAATTTTCTTTTAGAAATCCTGAGTGTAGGATAAATATTGCTCAAGGATTTGTTCTTCTTTGAAGTGGTGCCAGGGAAATGTTTACATTGAACTGAGAAAACAGATGGCGCTTTGGTTTAAAGGCTTGTTTTAAAGACAAGATTGCTAACAGCATAGCATTCCCTCAGTACAGCACTGAAGTGTGAGCCTAGATTTTTGTAGAGGTCTTTCTGGAATGGGATTTAACCTGGGATCTTCTGAGGGCAGCCTTTCATTCCCTTTGCTGTGCATCTTTCAGCATTGCCAGGGGAAATGGTGAGAGCAGATAAAAATGCAATGTTTAAGAGGCATTTAGTCAGATATACAACATGAACAGGCCATGGGTGGAGGGATATAGACCATGTGCAGGCAAATTTGCATTTTAAATTGGTATTATTGTTGACAAACACAGGGTGGGCTGAATAGTCTGATCCTGTCTTGTATTGTTCAATGTTTTATGTTATAACCCTGTTAGAGGTCAGCTGTTGTTTCTCCATGATGCCTTTGCATTAACTAAATGCAAGCGCCTAGATTGACCTTATGGGCAATTTTGGAGGAGCTGGACAAGTCATTGCGCACAACCACTTTCATCTAACAATAATTTGAAATTTATTTTCATGTGTGTTCTGTTTTATGAAACTTTATTTGGAGTAACCGAATTGTAAAACATAATAAAGTTCGTTATGACCAGTGTAAATGTGCTCTAAAGCTTAACTTTATTGATCTAAGCTTAAATGAGAAATTCTAAACATATCTTTGAAACCAAGAAAAATTGTCTTTAGCAAATTGCAATCCCTGAAAGGGAGGGGTTGTTTATTGAACTGCGACTGAACGGATTGAACTATGAACTCCGAGACCCTGAGCGGTCATAACATCACGCTAACTGTTACACTGCTGTGGTACTTGTCTTGCACCTTTGGTTTCAGATTGGCCATACAGAACCTGGGATACTTGGCTCAAAGGGCAAGTAGGAAGCTGCTTTACAGCACCAGAGACTCAGCTTCAATTCTGATGTGCAATCCCGTATTCTCCCTGTGATCTCGCGCAAGTTAAATATACTAAAAAAGATGTCTGTTAAGTTGTTTAACAGAGTATTATTGAATAAGTATTAATTGAAATACATTGAGTCAAATTCACTCAATGGCTGTGTGAAAGGAGGCTCTGCAGCCGCTGTAGAATCTCTGAGGTCAAGAACCCTTGTTTTATTGTTGTGGCACACTGCAGCTTTGTCCCGCTTTTATGCGCAGTGAAGGGCAGATTCAATCATCAGTCTGAAACTGCTCAATGGGCCAACTTTTAGAAGAAGTAGTAAAACTCAAGACTTTCTTTCCCCCCCAATCTGCATCACTGATATACATCATCAGATCCACTACATTCATAAGGAAAAATGCGTCTCCAGAGTCAACATCGAAGCTGAGTTTATTGAACATGCACAAGTCCATGTACGCACAGGTGCAATGAAAAACTTACTTGCAGAGGCATCATATGCATTTAGCGAAGTGCTTGAAGTGGTTCATCATCATTGTATGTAGAAATCTGTTCAAGAGTCCAATATCAGAGGGATCAAAGCTGTCTTTGAGCCTCGTGGAATGCGTTCTTTGGCTTTTGTATCTTCTGCCTCATGGAAGGGAGCAGAAGAGAGGATGATTGGGAATTTTTATACTGATGTATTTACCATGCATCAACTCTTATTTCACTTTGGATGTCACCCCATCAACATTTTTATCTCTCCTGCGTGTTAATCACTTTTCTCTAAAAAATAGCTGTCCTCTACACAGCAATCTCTCCTTGTATATTTGTGAGCACCACAATCTCATGACACTCATTATT
Source organism: Hemitrygon akajei (assembly GCF_048418815.1). NCBI lineage: Eukaryota > Metazoa > Chordata > Chondrichthyes > Myliobatiformes > Dasyatidae > Hemitrygon > Hemitrygon akajei. The sequence continues at coordinate 117,300,978 of NC_133124.1, forward strand.
AAGAGTTTCTTCTGAGTCCCTCATTAGATTTGTGAATGACTATTTTTTTAGTTGGACCCACCCCTCGTATAAGTGAAAGAAATCTCCTCTAGATCTGTCACATCAAAACATCTCATAATTTATAAGCAACACACACAAAACACTGGAGCAACTCAGCAGGGCAAGCAGCATCTGTGGAGAAGAGTAAACGGGCAAAGTTTCAGGCCGAGCATGTCCTCCAGGACTGAGAAGGAAGGGAAAAGATGCCAGAATTAAAAGGTAGAGGGAAGGGAAGGAGGCGATCCAGAAGGTTATAGGTGAAGCGAGGTGGGTGGGAAAGGTAAAGGTAAAGGGCTGGAGAAGGAAAAACCTGATAGGAGAGGAGAGTGGACAATAGGAGAAAGGGAAGGAGGAGGGGACCCAGGGGGAAATAATAGGCAGATGAGAAGAAGTGAAAGGTCAGAGTGGGGAATAGAAGAAGGGGGAAGGGAAATGTATTCATCAGAAGGAGAAAATGATATTCATACCATCAGGTTGGAGGGTACCCAGATAGAATATAAGTTGCTCCTCCACCTTGAGGGTGGCTTCATTTTGGCACAAGAGAGAGCCATGGATCAACACTGTGGAATGGGAATGGGAGTTAAAATGTTTGGCCACTGGGAAGTCCTTCTTCTGCTGGGATGTGCGGAGATGCTCAACAAGGGAGGTACTTCATAATTTATAGGTCGTTTAATATCACATGCACAAGTATGGTGAGATACAGGTACAATGAAAAACTCGCTTGCAACATCATCACAGACACATAGTTACAGAAAATATACAGAATATAAATTATACATTTGTTATATATCAATTATACAAGGCAATGAAGAGATATAAAAGACCGTAAAACAAGTCATGGAAAAGACAGACAAGTCCATAGTAATGCAAGAGATAGTGTGTAGCTTTCCATTGCTAAGGGAGGATTACATAATAAATATAAAGGGTATAATTTACAGCAAAATAAGCTCGTCATACTGAAGTCATAGAACATGCAGAATCATGTCATTCAAGTAGGATTATTGACTGATATACCTGAGGTCTTTTTGAATCACGTCTTCTGCCTTGCTAACCTGCACATTCTGACAAATATTTGCACTACACATACAAATTACAACAGAATCTGCTCCTTGCAGTCTCTCAGCTGTTATAGTCCAGAATGTAGCAATGAATGTTGGCAAATTGTCAAAGTTCAAGCTAAATTCATTATCAAAGTATATATACGTCACCATATACAACCCTGAGATTCATTTTCTTGTGGGTATTCATGGTAAATACAAAGAAACACAACAGGATCAATGAAAACCTGCACACAAGAAGACAGGCAAACAAACAATGTGCAAAAGACAACAAACTGTGCAAATACAAAAAAAGAACAAAAACAAAATAATATTAACTAAATAAGCAGGAAATATCGAGAGCATGAGTTGTGGAGTCCTTGAAAGTGAGTCCATAGGTTGTGGAATTGGTTCAGTGTAGGGGTGAGTGACGTTGAATGAAGTTATCCCCTTTGGTTCAATAACCTAATGGCTGAGGGGTAATAACTGTTCCTGAACCTGATGGAGTGGAATCTAAGGCTCCTTTACCTCCTTGCTGATGGCAGCAGCAAGAAGGGAATGTGACCTGGATGGCACGGGTCTTCGACGATTGGTGCTGCTTTTCTGTGACAGCATACCCTGTACATGTGCTCAGTGGAGGAAAGGGTCTTTACCGTGATGGACTGGGCTACTTTTTTTCTGGCTGTTCTGTTCAAGCACAGTGGTATTTCCATACCAGGCTGAGATACAAAGTTTGTCAGGACACTCTCCTCCACGCATCTATAGAAGTTGATCAAAGTTTTAGAAGACATGCTGAATCTTCGCAAAGAAAATCGCTAAGAAAGTAGAGACTGCCTGGGCCGGATGCTTACTGTGGGTTCACCCTCCTGAGGGTTGCTCTCATGTTGGTCTCAGAAACTGAAATCACAGTGTCGTCAGGATCTGTGGAAATTCGTGAAGTTATCTCCACATTTTGTCATTCAAAGCGAGCATAAAAGGCATTGAGCTCACCTGGGAGTGAAACCTTGTTGTTACATGTGTCACTTGGTTTTACTTTGTAGAAGGTAGTAGCATTCAAGCCCTGTCACAGTTGTTCAGCATCCTTCTGTAATTCAAGTTTTGTCCTCTATGCCTCCTTAGCTGCAGTAATTTTAAACTTCCTAAAACATCACTTGGAGTGCTGACCTTGTACCCTTCCATGTAGGCAATCATGAATCTTCTGATCCAACCCTAATAACTCATTATATCATAATGTGGTATCTGAACTGAACAAATACCTGTTGATGCCCCTTTTCTGGTGATGCAGTCCAGCACCTGGAAGTTTCAAAGACTGGGGTATTTACAGGGACAGAGTTTCTCGCAACCCTCCCAATACACAGGCTCAAAGATATGTCATGAAGTATATCTTTTAAATATGGGAGTGGAATTGGACGTAGGAGTAGGAATGGAAGTGGGGGTCAATAGTCCAGCTTTATTGCACAGAGGTCCATACAAGGATCTAGTAATAGCGGGATAGAAGCTATCCTTGAACTTGGTGGTGTGTGTTCTCAAGGCAGGAACAGCCGCCTGTGGTCCCCACCTGCTCTAGATGTGCAGAAAGAGAGGCCCTGCCCCCAAAACACCCTGAGAGAGTGACAGCAGGTTAAGTTGATGATGGGCTCAGTTTTAGTTTCAGCCAAAGTCTAAAATTAATTTCAATGAGAGTTTGATTCACCCTTACTCAGAATTCCCCCCAACCCCCTAAACCCCATGTTTCCGCCATTTCACCAAGCCTGCCCCTTGGCATCTCTCTGCTTCCCCTTCTCTTGGTATGCTGCTCTTCAGCCTCCACACCTTCACACAACCACACACCCTCAAATCTTCATTCCTGCTCCAGCCCTGTGGAAATGAATCTACACAGCAGCCTGGCTGAAGAATGAGCGGTAGGCCAGTTGGCGATAGTGTTCTCAGGACATTTAGGGGGTGTGGGGGTATAATAAGCAGTCCAGTAAATCACAGCTGTAAAGACAGAACATTTCTTTGTGCAGATGGTCTGGCATTTGGATATATTTAGTCCCAACCTCATTCCCCATCCTCACTCCCACTCTCACACTGTGCCTTTTCTGGCCTGATTTCCAGGCCAACTTCTCGTCCCACTCCCAGCTGCACTTTCAACTGCACCCAGAATCCAATTCCTCGCTCCTTTCCTGCACTGGCTCCCACTCCCACTCTCTCCGCCACTCCCAGTCCCACACCCACTGTTCACTACCGCACACATATCCACCTCCATTCCCACACTAACTGCAGACTGGTGCTCTGACAAGGTGTGGTGATGGAACTTCCAGAGTGAGCTATCTCTCTTAAAAGCAACAGTGCGTTCCGATTGGTTCTGCAAGCTGTCTCAAAAATAAACTGGCTTATTATTAACATTTATAATGATTAATAATTTATTATATTCTATTTTTAACAGTGAATAAGGGAGACATTGAGACAGGATCAGTGAACTGGCCCAGCAGCAAAATGATTGATCTATTTAATGTCCACATACACCCTGTTTAAAATACTCCTGTTTTGACGAGTTTAATTCCACAGAGGTATTGACTCAGAGTCCTGACCCTGAATAAGGGCTGTGATTTGTTCCGATAGAATAATATATCTAAGATGTAAAATCCATAACCTCAATGATCTAGTTATCTCTGTCTCATAAACCTCAATAATTATATCCTTCCAATAAATCAACAGAAGTGGTTATGAAACCTCTAACATAGGCATTTGTTCAAACCCATTACTGGGAAAAATGGCAGGATTAATGGGAATCTCATTGAGGTGATGGGGGTACCCTTTGAAGCAATTATTGTGCTATTATAATAAGAGGAGTACTAAATGACCTCCTCTTCACAAAATCAGCAGTCTTGCAACAGTGCTCCTGGTTGGATTTATGAACACGAGTTTGTTAACAGGAAATAGACAGTTACATTCCAGGTCTTGTCTTTGAAGACATTATTTTAATATCTGAGGATCAACTAGAATGAGCCTCAAATTCCAGTTTGCTCAATAGAGTACTGCGGCCGAGTCAAAAATTCAGGACCACATAGCCAGAGAAAGGCAAGGGTTAAACAATGTGTTCTTTAGTAGGTTTTATTTTCTGATTTGTTCGCTGCTTGGCTTTATAAAACAATCTTTACTGAAAGAGGGAGAAAAAAAAAGTCCAGGGAAAATCCCACATGAAAAATAAAACATAATTTGCTGTCAGTGGCACTTGAGTTACAGTATTATCCAGCTACACAATACCCTTCAAATCTGTATCAATAACAATTTACTAATATCAATATTAATCTGCCTCCCACTGGATTAGCTTTCCCAAGCTGAGTCTGTCAACTCCTCGACAGCTCCCCAAGCTCTCAGTTTAGATGTCAATAAGGTTGACTTCTATTCAGGGAATATTGACAGTTATTAAAAATGACCTCGCCTGATGCAATTTCATGCCCATCAAAACATGACCATATGCTCGGGATTATGAAAAGCTATGGTGAAGGGTAGTGACAAGGTGCTCTGGGACCAGATTATGTGAAGATTATTGGCTTTCACCACGGCCCTAAGGCTGCCCCTTGTACAGGGGTTCTGTATGCCGGAGGAGTAATTGGAGCAATTTAGAGCTCAAAGCTGAATTTCAAGGGCTGTCATAGCACATCATCATAATGGATAATGCTGCATAAAAAAATAACGGACGCACCTCTGAGGAATTGTCCATATGTACTACAGGATATCATCGGCATTTTGTTGTGACTGGTGATTATAATGGGCTTTCAGTGGGTAAACTAAATAGACGATGTTGCAATACATTAGCATTTAGCTCACTGATACTTCACATTCATAGAGGGTATTTGGCCCACTGAGCTGGTGCTGACAATTAACCACTCACTTACTCTAATCCCGTTCTCCCCAAACTCTCGTCAGATTCTACCATTTGCTCACACCCTGGCGGAGATTTACAGCGGCCAATTACTCTATCAATCTGCATATCTTTGGGACATATGAGGAAACTAGAGTAGCTGGGTGACACCCATATGGCCACATACAAACTCCACACAGACAGCACCAGAGGTTGGGGTAAATCTGGATCATTGAATTTTTGAGGCAGTAGCTCCAGCAGCCATTCCATTCATGGGTTACCCTCTCACAATGAAAAGAATGAAGGGAAATGTCCCCTTGCCAAGATTATAAACTGAGACCTCCCCTTCGGCACAGTATAAAGGATCTTAGGGCATTGTTCTGAAGAGGAGCAGGGTAGGTACTTTGAAGACACAAGGGACTGTAGCTACTGTAGTCTGGGACAACAAACAAACTGTGAAGGAAGTCAGTGGATCAGGCATCATCTGTGGAAACAAAGGGATGGTTGATGTTTTGGGTGAAGACCCTACTTCAGGTATCCTTGAAGTTCTGACCAATACTTATCCTTCAATCAGGATTTTTAAAGCATAATACTATGTTGCTGAGAGCATGCTTTGTGGAAACAGGATGCTCGCACAAACTGAAGAGATGCAGTAAATCACTTTCCTCCAGCTGATTGCTGCCGTTCCAGATTTCAGCATCTCCAGTTCCTTGTGTCTCCTCTCCTTCCTATTTTGTTTAGAAACCTGGACATGCTGGGATCTGCTTCCAAATTGTCATAAGCAGAAACATGACAAATAGGCAAGGTTTGATTTGAGCTTTTGCATAATATTCCAATTTTTAATTCATCTTTGTTGTTAGCTATGCATGTCATTTCCGTTGCTACAAAACCCCACTTCACTCTGCAAGCAACCATTGTGACACATGGCAAATGCAAAGCATTGACATGAAATCCCCTCACAAATGCTGCCTGACGCAGATTTTTATCTGTTACATCTGAAGTCAGTTTACCAGAATTTACCATGGTTCATGCTTAGGTTTAATGATATGTCATACTTCATTCACTTTTGATTGAATAGTTTCTCTAAGTATCTCACTTTACATGAGCTATCAATGCCCTTTGTTACAGATATTAGCTTTTAACCCCACCTTAAATGCAAAGGAATGTGGTAGACCAAACATGTTAACAACTGGATCGCTGTTGGTGAAGTGAAGTGTTCGGGTTCAGCATTCCTCTCCAATCTTAGATCCACCAAAGAAAGCAGACTTTGGTTAATGTGATATGTTTGCTCAGATTCTTCTGCTCACAAATCCACTCGGTGGCCAGAATTAGAGATAAGTAGACTACCAAGGCGATCATGTTCATACTTTCCCAAGAGGCTTACAAAACAGATTGCCGTGGTTGTGATGGACCAGGAGACCCACTCCTGTCCAACTGTGTGACACTATTTCAGAGTCTACTACACAATACTTCAATGAAAGAAAGGAGAGGATATTAACTCTGTGCTATATGCACTGCAGTTATAAACTAGTACTTTTAAACTGATTCATCAAATTGTTTGCTCACAGTGCACAGAAGCTTTGCCCCATGAAACCCCACAAAAGTGAAGAGAATTACCATGTTATTTATTTTTGAGTGAACTACCTTCAGACCTGGTTATAATTCAGGTAAATGATTTAAATGAAAGGGATGAGAATACTGTGTGGATCCCTTGGATTCTATCCCAGTGGAAATCTGATAACACACATTTACCCAATACATTATTGAGATTTCACCCAATTTTCCTCAATCTAAGTTCCAAGATTTCTTCCAGAGATGGGTGAAACAGAATGGAGAGCAGACCAAACAACAGTAGCTTGTTGCTATGCACAATCCATGTACGTAATTAGGGTTCATCAATATTTTAGTAAACATTAATGACCCAATTATAATTCAAAACTCTGCATAGTTTTAAAATCCATGGCAAGTCTTTTTTTATTATTGAACTGACCTTTTTTTAACCAACTTGACTTATCAATCCAAGCTTACTGCTTTCCTTTGCAGAAGTGTAAAATTTGTGACTTGTCATTATTTTCTGTTTGCTTTACAAAGACAGGACCGGCTTTCTAATTCCTGAATATAGAAAAGACTGGGCATTTTTCACAAGACTAAATCTCTGAAGCCATTATTCACTGAGCACAAAAAATGCACTGCCGGAGAAACTGCCTTTTGGATCAGAGTTAAGCTGAGGTCCCACCAGCACTCTCAGGTAGACATGAAGAAGAACGAATGGGCTTTCCCCATTGTCCTGGCCCACTGTAACGTTACTAAAACAGATCATCAAATTATTATCCTATTGTCTATAGGAGCTTGCTGTGTGCAAGGAGACACATACAAAAAAAGGTAGATGATGGAATTTGGAGCAAAAAGCAAACTGCTGCAGGAACAGATCAAGCAGCATCCATGGGATGATACAAATTGTCAATGTTTTGGATCCAGACCCTGCATCAATACTGGTGTTCAAATTGGCAGAGCATATCTTTGAAGTTTGTTACTTGGCTCATGTGAAAATTAAGCAATGCACAATTCGCTGAACATTAATGAATCACTTCCAGGAGATTATTTTGCCAAGGATTATTTTATCCATATTATATATTGAAGCTAAAGGAATTTGTAGGGGTGTGTGTGTAATTCTGGCTAGAGGAAGGATGTGATTAAGCCAGTGATGGTGCAGCAAGTATCCACAGCAGCTTTGCCTGGACTGGAAGGCTTGAGATAAGAGGAAAGATTGGTAGATTGGGATCGTTTGCCCTGGAGTGGAGGTAGCTGAGAGGTGATTTCATAATGGCTTACAAAAAATATGAGTTGCATCAGTAGGGCAAAAAGCCACAGTATTTTTACCATGGTAAAGTAGTCTCAAATTAGATAGCATGCGGTTAAGGTGGGAACAGAAGATTTAAAGGGGACCGGAGGTGTAAAAGGTAGGTACTTTAACAATGCTTAAGAGACAAGTACATGAACAGGAAAGGTTTGAAGAGATATGGGCCAAATGCAGGCAGATGGGATTAGTGAGATAGGAGTCCTGAACAGCACAGAGGAGTTGGGCCAAAGGGTCTATTTCCTAGCTGTATAATTCTATGAATCGATGAATTCAATATCTCAATGATGTTCATCAACTCACACATTAATAAATAAGCCACACCATCTACAACATAGATTGCAGGTTGCGTAGGTTGACTCTATGGTTAAGAAGGCATATGGTGTATTGGCCTTCATAAATCATGGAATTGAATTTAGGAGCCGAGAGGTAATGTTGCAGCTATATAGGACCCTGGTCAGACCCCACTAGGAGTACTGTGCTCAGTTCTGGTCGCCTCACTACAGGAAGGATGTGGAAACCATAGAAAGGGTGCAGAGGAGATTTACAAGGATGCTGCCTGGATTGGAAAGTGTGCCTTATGAGAATGGGTTGAGTGCACTCAGCCTTTTCTCCTTGGAGCGACAGGATGAGAGGGGACTTGATTGAGGTGTATAAGATGATGAGAGGCATTGATCGTGTGGATAGTCAGAGGCTTTTTCCCAGGGCTGAAATGGTTGCCACAAGAGGACACAGGTTTAAGGTGCTGGGGAGTAGATACAGAGGAGATGTCAGGGGTAAGTTTTTTACTCAGAGAGTGGTAAGTGTGTGGAATGGGCTGCCGACAGCAGTTATGGAGGTGGATACGATAGGGTCTTTCAAGAGGCTTTTGGATAAGTACATAGAGCTTAGAAAAATAGAGGGCTATAGGTAAGCCTAGTAATTTCTAAGGTAGGGACATGTTCAGCACAAATTTGTGGGCCGAAGGGCCTGTATTGTGCTGTAGGTTTTCTATGTTTCTATAACCCTGGAAAAGATTTATTTTATCCACTCTCCATTCAGTTCTATTTTGATTTGAGAAAACTAAAACAAAAAAAAAAGATTTAATGTTACAGAAATACCCTGAAGTAGTCAACACTGCAAAGGCCTGATGTGGTTCAAGGGAGAGCTTTCTCTGTTTTGATTCAAGAGTTTTAAATGCTACTTCCCTCCTTATGGTTGTATTTTGTTATTGGAATGCTTTCTTCCCTTCTGCCCATCCCATCAGGCAGAAGATACAAAAACAATGAGGACGTGTACCACCCGGCTCAAGGACAGCTTCTATCCCACTGTGATAAGCCTCTTGAATGACCAGTTCATATGCTTAAAGTAAAAGATTTGATCTCCCTATGGTCCTTGCACTTTATTTGTCTACCTGCACTGTACGTTCTCTATAAATGTAACACTACATTCTGCATTCTTTTTTCACTTTTGTGCAACCTCAGTGTATGGAATGATCTGTTTGGTTGACATGGAAACATTGTTTTTCACTGTATCTTGTTACATTTAACATTAATAAACCACCAAGCAATCAGTTTAGGCAGCACCAATACATTATTCATTCCTTACCACACTGGAGTTTGTGGAATCTTGCTGTGTTCAGAAGGGCTTCTGGTTTCCTCCATTACCTCAACATGTTTCATTGCCTCAAGGTATTTGGAATTAGAACTGAAATTTGCTTAATATTGTCAGATGTACTGAGGTACAGTGAAAATCTTGTTTTGCAAACCATCCATGCAGATCATAAGACCATAATTCATAGGAGTAGAATCAGGTCATTCGGCCTGTCGAGTCTGCTCTGCAATTCCATCATGGCTGACCCTGGATCCCACTCAATCCTATACACTTGCCTTCTTGCCATATCCTTTGATGCCTTGACTGATCAGGGAACTATCAACTTCCCCTTTAAATATACCCATGGACTTGGCTTCCACTGCAGTCTATGGCAGAGCATTCCACAGATTCACTACTCTCTGGCTAAAAAGGTTCATCCATACCTCTGTTCTAAATGGTAAACCTTCAATTTTGAGGCTGTGCCCTCTAGTTCTGGATACCCCACCACAGGAAGCATCCTCTCCACATTCATCTTATCTAGTCCTTTCAACATTCAATAGGCTTCAAAGAGATCACCCCACATTCTTTTAAATTCCAGTGAGTACAGGCCCAAATCTGTCAAATGCTCCTCATCTCTTAACCCCTTCATTCCCAGAATCTGGAGGTAAACCTCCTCTGGACTCTCTCCAACGACAACTCATCCTCTCTGAGATATGGAGCCCAAAACTGTGGACAATACTCCAAGTACAGCCTGACTAGTGTCTTATAAAGGCTCAACATTATCTGAAACAAGAGAAAATCTGCAGATCACCTGATGCAGATTGCGAGGCCGCTTCACCAAGCACCTACACTCTGTCCACCAGAAAAAGCAGATCTCCCAATGGTCACGCATTTCAATTCCACTTACCCTTCCCATTCCAATATGTCCATCCATGGCCTCCTCCACTTCTGTGATGAAGCCACATTTAAGTTGGAGGAACAAAACTTATATTCTGTTTGGGTAGCCTCCAAATTGATGGCATGTACATCGATTTCTCAAACCTCTGGTAATGCTCCCACCCCACCCTTCATCATTTCCCACCCCTTTTCCCTCTCTCGCCTATCTCCTTGCCCACTCATCTCCTCCCTCTGGTGCTCCTCCCCCCTTTTCTCTCTTCCATGGTCTTCTGTCTCTTTCACCAATCAACTTCCCAGCTCTTTACTTCATCCCTCCCCCTTCAGATTTCACCTATCACCTTGTGTTTCTCTCTCCCTTCCCCCACCTTTTAAATCTACTCCTCAGCTTTTTCTCTCCAATCCTGTTGAAGGGTTTTGGCCCAGAACGTCGACTGTACTCTTTTCTGTAGATGCTGCCTGGCCTGCTGAGTTTCTCCACAATCTTGTGTGTGTTGCTCAGCATTATCTTCTTGGTTTTATATTCTCTTCCCCTTAAATAAATGCCGATATTGCACTTGCCTTCCTTACCACAGACTCAACTTCTAAATTAACCTTCTGGGATGTCTTGCATGAGGACTCCTAAGTCCTTCTGCACCTCTGATGTCTGAATCTTCTCCCCATTTAGATAATAGTCTACACTATTCCTTTTACCAAAATACATTATCACACATTTCCCAACACTGTATTTCATCTGCCATATTTTTACCAATTCTTCCAATTTGTCTAAGTCCTACTGCAATCGCATTGCTTCCTCAGCACTACTTAACACTCCAACTATTTACATCTCATTGGCAAGCTTTGCCACAAAGCCATCAATTCCATTATCCAAATCATTGGCAAACACTGTGAAAAGCAGCAGACCCAATACTGACCCTGAGGAACACCACTGGTCACTGGCAGCCAACCAGAAAGGTCCCCTTTATTCCACTCACTGCCTCCTGCCTGTCAGCCATTCCTCTATCATACCAGTATCTTTCCTGAAACACCATAGGATTTTATCTTGTTAAGTAGCCTTCTGCAGCTTTATCTTGTTAAGATCATTTAATAACATTAGTGCAAAATAATAATAGAATAAAGTGTTATAATTACAGGGAGAATGCAGTACAGGCCAGCAGTAAGGAGCAAGTCCAAAGCAAAGTAGATTGCGAAGCCAAGAGTCCATCCTATCTTAATAGGGGACCATTCAAGAGTCTTATACCAGCACGATAGGAGCTGTCCTCGAACCTGAAGAAGGGGATCATCCCGAAATGTTGACTGTTTACTCTTTTCTATAGATGCTGCATGACATGCTAGTTCTTCCAGCATTTCGTGTACGAAGGGTGATTGATAAGTTTGTGGCCTAAGGTAGAAGAAGTCAATTTTAGAAAACCTAGCACATTTATTTTTCAACATAGTCCCCTCCTACATTTACACACTTAGTGCAGTGGTTGTGGAGCATACGGATCCCTTCTTTGTAGAAGTGGTCCACAGCGGGGTGATTGATACGTTTGTGGCCTAAGGTAGAAGGAGATGAGTCATTAACTTCAAACTTTCTGCATTATCACTCAAAGAGTTGAACTGCACTTGCATGTAACGAGAGAGTCTTGGACCTCCAGGTGGTCCACACCAGGGGTGATTGATAAGTTCATGGCCTAAGGTAGAAGGAGTCAATTTTAGAAAACCTAGCATATTAATTTTTCAACATAGTCCCCCCCCCCCCCCCCCCCCCACACACACACACACTTACACACTTAGTCCAGCAGTCGTGGAGCATATGGATCTTGGACCTCCAGGTGAACCACTGCAGGGGTGATCAATAAGTGCGTGGCCTATGGTGGAAGGAGATGAGTTATACAGCTCTCATTACATGCACATGCAGTTCAACTCTTTTGAGTGAAAATGCTGTAAGTTTGAAGTTAATAACTCATCTCCTTCTACCTTAGGCCACAAACTTATCAATCACCCCTCGTATATTGCTTGGATTTCCATCATCTGCAGACTTTCTCCTGTTTGTCCTTGAAGCTAGTGGTAGGTGTTCTTGGGGTTTTGTATCTTCTGACCAATGAGAGTGGGGAGAAGAGAAAATGTCCAGAGTGTGAGATGTTTTTGGTTGCGTTATGGTGTCCTGAGGCTGAGAGAGTCACTATAAGAATGCAAGAATTTTCTCCTTCTTCAGTGCATCAAGGGTTCTCAGCTTCAACCAATGTCTTGAGGTTGAAATACTGAGTTCGGGGATGTGTTATTGCTGCATGAACAAGGTGAGAGCGCTTGTGTGCTTACAGCCCGTAGTTTGGAATGAGTAAACAGAAAAAATTGGAAGTGAGGAGGACACCCTGAGCAGAAGTAAATCATAAAATGTAAAATGATGTTACGGAAGGACAGTAGAAAGGAAGGTGGCTGACTAAATTTTTTATAGATTCTGCAGCCAGCTTTATTAATTTGATGCATCACATATACTGTATAAATATGATATAAGATGTTTCAGAATTATTTGACAGAGCATAAATTGACAAGCTGCCAAATTTAATTTTTCTGTTTTACTGAGGAGTCAATAGGAACTTTCTAATCCTGTAATCAGTATTGTGACAGTATTTTAGGATTGGAGGAAGTACTTGTTGGAAGGATATCCTCTTTCTTCTAGGGCTGGAACATGTCAGGCTTTGAACAGACATAGAGGGGGTTGTCTTTTACTTAATCGCATGCTACAGCTCAAGTGGAGACTGATCTGCCTATCCCATCTTTTCTGGTTCCCAGCAGTGCATTCCACACCCACCTGTTCTATTTCTGTATGTCTTACTCTTTGTAGTTCTGCAACTCAATCAACTCCAATTTTGAATAATTAACCTGGACTAAGATCGACCCACAGACATGTCTTTGGGGTACTGGAGAAAATGAGAACACCTGGGGTAAATCCATGTGGTTACTGGGAGAATGTGCCAACTCCACACAAAGAGCACAGAGTCTCTGGGTTTTGGGCTGTAACATTAACTGCTGTACCACCAGACTTCCCTACACGTCTAAATTATAGGGCTTGTCTGAGCCAGTTGTGGCTCTGTAGTTCACATGCCCGTTAGAGATTCTTAATGTTGTTGGTTTGAGCTCCACAGTGGGCCATTGAGTCATCGAGTCATAGACTTGGAGGATACAGCACAGAAACAGACTCTTCAGCCAAACTCATCCATGACAAGCAAGTTGCATAATTCAGCTAGTCCCATTTGCCTGTATTTGGTCTGTAGTCCTCTATAATTTTCCAATCCATATATCTGTCCAAATGTCTTCTGAATAGGACATCATTATACCAACCTCTACCACCTTCTCTGGCAGCTCATTCCATATACTCACCACCCCGTGCATAAAAATATTTACACTGACGTCCCATTTAGATGTTATCCTCTCTCACTTTAAACCAATATCCTTTACATTTAGACTCCCCTAACCTGATGGTTTCTATTCACCTTATTATGACCATAAGATCATAAGATATGAGAGCAGAATTAGGCCATTTGCCCCATTGAGTCTGCTCTGCCATTTCATCATAGCTGATTAATTTCCCTCTCAGCTCCTATCTCCTGTCCTCTCCCTGTATCCCTTCATACCCTGACTAATCAAGAATCTATCAACCTCTGCCTTAAATATACTCAATGACTTGGCCTCCACAGCTGTCTGTGGCAATGAAATCCACAGATTCACCACTTTCTGGCTAAAGAAATTCCTCCTCATCTCCATTCTAAATGGATGACCCTCTATTCTGAGGCTGTGTTCTCAGAATGTTAGACTCCCTCACCAGAGGAAAGATCCTCTCCACATCCACTATATAGAGGCCTTTGAATATTCGGTAGGTCATGATACTTGTCATGATTTCATAAGCCTCTATAAGGTTACCCCTCAGTCTCCTTTGCTCCAAGAAATAAGCCTATCCAACCTGGCTAGATTTTACTCAAACACCATTTACAGATGACACCACTGTAGAGGACTAGATCTCAAACAACAATTAAATGAGTACATAACTGAGATAGAGAGACTAATGGCCTGCTGGCCCAGTGTCAAGTTAACAACATCTCCCTCAATGTTAGCAAAATAAGTGTTGGTTGTTGACTTCAGAAATTCAGTGGAGTTAACACCTCTGTCTGTATCAATGGTACTGCAGGGAAATGGTTGAGAACTTCATTTTCCTAGGTGTAAATAGCACCAGACAGTTGTGCTGGTTGACCCGCCACTTGATCTATGATCAAGAAAGCACACTAATGCTTCTACTTCCTCAGAAGGCCTAGGAAAAATGGCCTGATTCTGTGCCATGAATTCAATATAAATGAAACCTGCCGAACAAGCCTCAGGCATATCTTTTTATTGAGACCTGTAATAATGTTCTTTAATTTTTATTGCTTGGAACATTGGAGAAAGAGGGGTGACTTCATAGAAATCTTCGAAATTATGAGAGGCATAGATATGGTGGATGGAGTCTTTTGCCCAGAGTAGAGGAGTCCAACATTAAAAAACAGATTTAGAGTGAGAGGGGAAAGATTTAAAAGGGACCTGGGCAGCAACTTTTAGAGAGAGAATGGTAAATATATGCAATAATCTCACAGCAGAAGTGTTTAAGCAAGTACACGGTATCATTTAAGGAGCACTTGGATAGGCACTTGGAGGAAAGGGCATAGGAGGAGATGGGCTGAATGCAGGAAATTGGGACTAGATAGGACAATGAGATCAGCATGGACTCATTTAGTCACAAGGTCTGTATCTGCGCTGTATTGCTCTATGATTCAATAATACCTGTAAATGTCATTGACAGCAAGCAGGAGCGAATGAGGCAATAGTGCATCGGTGTCATGGTGGACTACTTAATACAGTGATGCTGTCTTGTGGGGGTAGTGCAGGGCGTAATACGTAGGCATCTCCTTTTCCCTTCTCGGGCTTCACTTGAGTTAGTGGGCTAAGAGTAAAAAAAATCCACAAGCCTGTAATCTGGGGAGATTTCTAATAAAACCCAAAATTAAAACAAAATTTCTCATATTTAATTGCACAGATGTTAGTTTTGTTCTTACTGGGTTTGCATTTTAATTAGCAGACTATGTCATATGATGAACGATAGCTGAAGTCTTTGGGATTTAATTGTGAACATGTGGACTTCCTGATCCTTCATAATATTAGTTAAAATCAATGTGCTGTTTTTTTAATTATTGCTCATGGTACAAAGCTGAGAAGGCTCATTTAAGAATGGATCAATGATGAATCAGGATTGGTAGACAGTAAAGCAGTACATCAGGCTGTTTGATGTAAAAATCATTGGGTCTGTGCTAAGGCAGTTTGGGGTTATCAGTCTGGTTAGCCTCCAGCTGGTAGGAGGGCAATGTAATGGGTGAACCTTACATGAACCAGTGTCCCTCGCTGTGATGTGCCTCTAAAAAAATTGTTACTGAGCACACCACATCATACACGATTCCTTAAAAGGAGCTGCTAAAAAAAAGCTTTTTATTGATTACTAGTAACCAATATTTCCTTTTGTTGCAGCAGATAAGGTATTTCGTGCCTTTAACTATTTCCTAGACTTTGTGAGTTGTCTTTGGCTCTATCAGGCTACACTGGGAAGAAAAATTGCTCATCACTCTCTAACGCAGAGGTCATAAATAGAGATGGGATGGCAACCGTATAGAAGGAAAGCATTTCATTGAACTGGGGCGGTGGGGGGGGGGGGGGGGGAATGTTAACCTTTAAGCTAAGTATCTCCTGTCGCACTTTAACTAAAGAAAGGCCTGTGTTTTCATAACACTATTTACAACCCTTTCAGGACATTCCAAAGGACTTAGCAATCAAAGCACACTCTTCAATCAGTAGAGTCCGCTCTTTTAATTTAAAATGGTGATAGGCATTTTGGACACAGCAAGCTCCCACAAGCTGCAATGTGTTCATGACTAGAAGTTGGACATTTGGCCTCTTGAACCTGCTCTGTCATTCTATATGAGATGATCGTGGAGTAAATCCTGGCCTCAACGCCATTTGATGTATGTTCCCCATAATTCTTGATATCCTCTCCACCCAATTCCACTGTAGTGTCACTCTCAGGGGTGGTCAACTCTTATCTTTCACAAATCTCTGAGAAGAGGAATACCTCCTTACTTCTGCATTACTTTAAGTAGCACCTCTACGTTTTCGGAAAGTTATATTATTTACAGATATAGCATAGAACAGGCCCCTTCAGCCCATTGAGCCTTGCCACTCAACAATCCACCTATTTAAACCTAGCCTAATTACAGGACAATTTACAATTAACCTACTAACCGGCATGTCTTTGGATTGAGGGAGGAAACTGGAGCACCCAGAGGAACCCCACACTGTTTCCTCTGGAGAATGAACAAGCTTGTTACAGATGGCACTGGAATTAAACACCGAACTTCAATCCCCAAGCTGAAATAGCATCACTCTAACCGCTACGCTACTGTGGTGCCTTATACAATATTTATATAATAACATAATATTTCATACAATAATATTTTATATAATTAAACAAGAAAGATTGACATGACACTGAATATTTTAACACATTTGCACAGATGTTCCTTTGCAAGTATTCTGATTGATTGCATCATGACCTAATATGACAGTTGCAACACATTCTGCTGAACATCTCCTACCTGTACAAGCTTCCAGCCAAGATTTTTGGGTTCAAGTCTCTGGAGCAGAACTTACATGCATGTATTAATGATTCAGTTATCAGATAGCTGCCACTGATCCATACAAAGAGCTTTAAAACAAGGCTTATACATGTTGCTGCAATGCCACTATCTTGCTCTTCAGAACCTACAACCACCTGACTCAGAAGGCATGAATGGCTGAGTCATATCTTTGTTACGTGTACTCTGGTATAGTGAAAAGCATTTGTATGCATGCCATCCAGTCAGATTGCGTCACACGCAGGCACATCAAGGTAGTAAAAAGGAAAGAGAATGCAGTATGACAGTCACAGAGAAAGTTCAATGCAGGTGAACAAATAAAATGCAAGGACCATTATGAGCAGTTCAAGAGATGAAGAGTTCATCATTTACCATAGGAGAGGGTCTGATATCACCAGGATAGAAGCCATCCTTGAGCCTGGTGGTACATGTTTTTAAGCTTTTATATATTCTGCCCAACGGCAGATATGACAAGAGAGAATGACCTGGGTGGGGAATGACCTGGGGATTGTACCAGAGGAAGAGTGTGCATAAAATATATATGGAGTATAGACAGAGCAAGTTAGGTTGGAAAATATAGACTAGTGAGACACAATGATCAAGGAACAACCTTCAGCCATAGATTGATAATGTTCACCAAATACCTTGACGAAAGTTGCCCAAAAATATTTAGAGACCCATGAGGTCTGATTTCACTTCTCTTGACTAGTTGTTGTCAGACGTCATTGCAAAAATATGATTTTACAAGTTTGCAGAATACTGCTGGTCAAACAAATTGCCATGGAGAAATTTCAGATACTTGGATTCAGAGGAAGGCCCTTCAGCTTACTGGGGCTATGCTGGTCCCTGATAACCCTAATCAATTTTACAGATGAACCATAGAAAGCTTCTTATCAACTTGCATCAGAACTCAGTGTGCCCAAGATCACAAGATATCCTGACAGATGTGAATGCATCTCAGACCATCACCAAACCAACTCCCTTCCCATTGACTCTGTAAAGACTTCTCACTGTCTCAGGAAAGTACTCATCAGTTCCATCCCCATTTTCTTACTTCCTAGTACTCTCACACATGCCCATTTACTCCCCTTGCCACCCACCTGACCTAAAGGGTACTTTACAGCAGATAATTACCCTAACAGCTTATCTTTAGCATGTGAGTGGAAACCAGAACACCAACGTGGTCACTGGGAGAATGTGCAGACCTTACACAGAGTGCCGTAGATACGGTATGAACCTGCATCCCTGGAGATGGGAGGCTGCCATACTAACTTTTGTGTCCCTCGGCCTCCATGACAACAAACACAAATATGAGCCATTAAACTTTTTATTATTTTGCTGCAAATGAAATAAATATTACCATTAGTGTAAGTTTCAGATTATTCCTTTACTCCTTTTTGAAGTAGGATCATCTGAGAGAGAAGAGAGAGTCTTTTTAATCCAGTAAACAAGATCTTTGAGAGTGCAACATTCTCACACTACCCCTGCACAGAGAGTCTCTAGGCCTCCATATTCTGAGCTCTGGACTAGGAACTGAATCCATAAATATTTTATTTAAAAACAGGCATGAGACTTATGGCAGACCCAAGCAAGCAGGATCTTAAAGTCTTTGAAACAAGGTGTCAATCTGATCAGGTCAATTTTCAATGATGAAGTTGATTCAAAACGTTCTTTAAAAATTCTGCGTCTATGTCAGCAGATGACCAATTTTTGGACATAGAGTACACATAGTTTAAAAATATTCCATTGCTTGCGACCTTACTGCCTAGAAATTGGGGCATGTATCATGCCGAATATTCAATCCGTGATGACAGACAAGAAGAGCTTGTTGATTTCAACTACTGGTTTTATTTCGACAAGTACAATTACAGACAGAGCAGTATCACTCGGTCATGTGCAGATGGGGTAGGTGATTATTACACATCCCAGTTACAGACAGGGTGACCCACAAACACACAAGCTAATAACTGTATAACCCAAGTTAAAATGCAATAATAAATGAATTGGAACATTCCACTATAATCCCACAAGCACATTTTAACATAAGAGCAATAAGTAGAACAGGTCATGCTCCACCACACCCCCCCCCCCCCCCCACCCACAGTGCGCCACAATGCCCCCATCCCTAGTAACCCAGAGTCCACAACAAAGTCCAAGAGTCCTGGTGGTGGTTGTGCTGCCAGCAGGGGCACTGGAGGTTGTCTGGAGCCCCCCCTACTGTCTGGTGTGGCAAGAGGCAGGGCACCTGGAGAGTCATTTCCTTCCTTATGCTTTGTGGGGTCGGTGGTGGCCAAGGTGCAGTAAAACTGCCTTCAGCCACTCAGGCAACACCTTCCAATATACCACATCGTTGTCTAACTCTCCCAACCCCTTCCAGTGGCTTCCCAGCTTGGGGGGGATAGTCCCTTCTTCCGAGAGGGGCAGTAGACCCATGCTTGGTCCCAACTGCCCCCCCCCCCCAGCTAATAACTGTATAAGTTAAAATGTAACAATAAATGAACTGGAACATGCCACCACAGTCCCACAAATGCATTCTAACACAAGAATAATAAGTAGTGCTGGCCACTGGGAGTAACTGAGTGAACCACGCCAGCCGGATTGCCGCCATATTCACTCCATCAAGTCTGCAACAGCCATCGTGCAGCCATTTACATAATCCCATTCTATTCTCTTTACATTCCCATCAGATTTCCCAGATTCTACTAGGGGTAAGTGGCAAAGACTAATTAACTGATTAATGGTTCAGGAAGTGGGAGGAGACCGAAGCATCCTGAGAAAACCCACACAGTCACAAGAATAAAGCACAAACTTCACACACAAAATAATAAGCCGAAGACAGGATTAAAGCTGGGTTTCTAGAACTGTAAGGCAGCAGTTTTGTTAGACGTACCACATTCCAAACTTGACTACATTGTAAGAGTACTCAAAGAAGCTTGACACCATCCAGCAGAAAGGAGTCTACTTGACTGGACTCCCCATTCATCAGTGCTAGCTTTCACTGCTCTACTGCCAGGGTAAGGTGGTCAAAGTGTGGCCCATCTATAAGATCTGTGGCAGTTGGTTTCGATAAGTTATTTTAAGTTTATCGTTGGCTACTCTAACTGCACCTTCTAAGCATCCATCTGAGGCAGTGAGCATTCCGATTGGTTGCTATGAAACCTCCAATGCACGGGACCAAAGGAAGCTGTAGAGGGCTGAAAACTCAGCCAGCTCCATCACAGGCACAACCACCCTCTCTATCAAGGATATCCTCGAGAGACAGTGCCTGAAGAAGGCAACTAAGGATACTCACACCTAAGACCTGTCCTCTTCTCATTACTACCAGCAGGAAGGGGGTGTAGGAGCCTGAAGACAGACTCACACTGACTCAAAAACAGCTTCTTCCCCTCCACCACCAGATTTCTGAACAGTCCATATACCTATGAAGACCTTCACATTGGTCCTTTTGATATTGTAATTGATATTAATTTTATGTATGAGTACTGTACTGCTGTTGAAGAACAATAAATTTCACATCGTCGAAGTCAATGATAATAAATCTGATTCTGATTCTGAACCTCACAACATCCGCGAAGGACAAAGAACAGCAAATCGTAGCAACGCCATCCATTTCCCATCACATACAGTACCTGAAAATGGTCACTTCATTGCTGCTGGTCCTGGAATTCCTACTCAACAGTATTGAGGGAATATAATATCTTCACTGCAGAGACCGCAGTGGTCCAATTAAATAGGTCACTGTCACCTCGAATGACAGAGAGCAGTACAGCACAGGACTAAGCCTCTATGGGCCACAATGTTGTGCAAAACTAATAAAACTAGCAATTGCTGTAAGTGCCTAACTGAATTATTCCCTTCTGCCTTCACAGTGTCCATATCTGTCTGTCCCCGCATATTCATGTACCTATCTTAGAGCCATTTATGTAAATACCACCATTGTATTTCCCTCCACTACCTGGTAGAGTATTTCAGGTACCCACCACTTTGTGAAAAAAACTAGCCTTGCACATATTCATTGAACTCACCCCCTCTCACCTTACTGTAAATGCATGCACTTGAATATGAGACATTTTGATCCTAGGAAAAAAGATACCGACAGTCTACCCTATCAAAGGTTCCCATAATCTTATAACCTTCTGTTTGGTCTCTTCTCAGCCTCCACTGCTCCAGAGAAAATGACCTAAGTTTGCTCAGCTTGTCCTCAGAATATTTACTCTCTTATCCAGGCAGCATGCCATATCACAGTAAGTCATGGGCAGCAAAGTTTTGGTTGACTTCATTACTTTATTGAGTTTGTGGGCAGAGGTTGGACTGGGAGAGAGAAAGAGAAAGAAAGAAACGCACAGTTTTATTGAACATTTATGAGATCCCTAAGGATTTTACCTGTCAAATTACTTCTGAAGTGCAGTGTGGGGGAGAGGATGTTAGGAATGGTGTGGATAGATTGATGTCTCAATAGGGGATTAGTTTGATGGAGACTTGAATAGAACAGAAGCAAAGGCAAAGATCAGTGGGGCCAAATGGCCTGCTTCTATGCTATCCAAATCTGTCTGTCTGTTTGAAGTATTTAACCTTTGTACATGAGCAACAAGGGGCCAACAACAGTGGCCTCCTTGTGTGTGTTGTAGCAGAAGAGGACATGCGAGTGTAAGTTAGAAGGCCCAGTATCCATCATCATCACATTTAAAGTATGAGGCAGACAAGTACATGAGCTGTATTTAACTGGGAGCACAATCACTCAGAGCACGTCTGTGTGACCCCATAAAAAAATAAGGCTAGTTTTACAAAGCAGCACTTCAGCTGGACAAGATTCCACGTTGGGAGCATGCACAGGAACAATTAACTCATCTATGCTACATTAATAACGTCAATAAAGAAACTTATAAGTTGAGGTCATGTATGTATTATTAAGGAGTAATGAATATATGAAGCAGTCTCCTTCAAGAGCAGCTGATGATTCAGCAATTAACTCCTGTAAAAATAATTGGATAAATATCTGGTTGTTAATGGGATTGAAGGTCAGAGGGATAAGTATAGATTCAGATGATCAAATGCTCTATAGGACACAAGGATTACGATTCGTGTCCTGTTGGAGCTGAGATTGATGGTATGTGAGGCCACAAGGTTAGTATTAAGTAGCAGACATGGGAATGGATAGATATTCTGCGCTCTTATTTGTTTGCCTTGGGAATAGGGGAGTATTTGCACAGAGCCATCTCTCAGTAGATTAAATAATAAAGACCGTAATAAGACAAATTATTTGCAGAAAGGTGGGGAGTGGCTGAGAGGCTAAATAAGATTTTGTATTTCAGATTATCTTGTGCTAACCACAGGGAAAGAAAGAACATGTATTTCTGTTATCTTTTTCAATCCTCTTCTTTGAAATAATCCTAAATCTTCTTGAGAGGGCAGTTCATTCTCTTATCCAGAAGATGGATGGGCATGCTGTCAATTAAACACCAGGAGCAAATTTTTCCTTTGGTTACTGAGCTGATAGGTGCTTTGTAGTTCTTTCCCAATATTTGCTCCCAGCCTGAGCTATTCATCCTCATGGAACAATCGATGTCCAGACTGCTCCATCGTGATCTCAGGGAATGTCCAGTCCCAACTACAGGGCAAATACTGGCTAGCTCCCCTCTATCTTTCAGTCCATATAAAGGGTCTTGATTCGAAACATCGACTGTCCATTTCCCCCTATTGATGTGCCTGACCCATTGAGTTCTGCCAGCTTTTTGTGTATTACATCAGGACAGACCTACCAAGAGTGGTGGCTCAATAATATTATGTGGAAAGGTCCTGAAATCCACATTGTGGATATGTAAAGTGTTAATGAGATTGAAGAGGATCATCTTCAACATTTTAGGGCAATTAGGGATAGGCAATAAACATTGCTGTAGCTATTAAAATCCAAACTCTGTAAATAAATTTATAAGGTCATAATAATCTCTCGTCATTTGCTCCGCACCATCCTCCTTCAGCTAATAATGAACTGCTGTTTGTACTGCTGCTGAAAAACAACAAATCTTACATCACAAGTCACTGATAATAAATCTGATTGCAATTCTGAAATATGGATCAGAGAGATGAAGTGCCATAGTGACAGGTTGCACTTGACCAAGGAGTCTTAATTGAAATTAAGTCAATGAGGATCAAAGAAACAATTCCAATGAACAAAGCAAAACAACTATTGTGGCTGGAAGTCAATCATCACAGCCCAAGAAGTCCCTCAGAACAGTGTCAGACGTTCAAGCATCCTCAATTGTTACATCAATGATCTTGCTGCTATCACAACATAAGAATCGGGAATGTCTGACAATCATTGCACAATGTTCAGTTTCATTCATGAGGTCAGGATGACCCCTCATGGTTTACAACCAATTTCTTCAAGGAATGAAGCAATCTTTGCCCACAGATGGGAAGAATGGATGTAGGAATTAACATATGCAACATACACTTTGTAATCACTTCACTTGAACATCGATGACGTTACAATTGCCCTGTAACTTCTGCAGCGGCTCATTCCAAATACTGCCAAACTCCAGATGAAAAACATGGTCCTCAGGTTCCTGTTACATTTCTCTCTTTTTACTCTTAAATTATGTCCTCTAATTCTTGATTTTCCAATGCTGGGGAAAAGACCATAAGACATAGGAGCAGAAATAGACCATCTGGTCTATCAAGTCTGTTCTGCCATTCCATCATGGCTGATTTATTATCTCTCTTGACCCCATTCTCCCACCTTCTCCCCATAACCTTTGATGCATTTACTAATCAAGAACCTGTCAACATCCTCTTTTAATGTACCCAGTGAGTTGGCATTCCCAGCAGACTGTGACAATGAATTCCACGAGTTCAACATCCTTTGGCTAAATAAACTCTTCCTCATCACTGTTCCAAAGGGAAGTCCCTGTGCCCTCTGGTCCTAGACTCCCCCAATGTAGAAAACATCCTCTCCACATCCACTCTATCAAGGCCTTTCAATATTCAATATATTTCAATAAGATCCACCCTGTTTTTCTAGACTCCAATGAGTATAGGCCCAGTGCCAACAAACATTTCTCACACATTAACTCTTTCAATCTCTGGATCATTTTCAGGAATCTCCTCTGTACCCTCTCCTATGCCAACACCTTCTTCCTTAGATAAGGGACCTAAACCTGCTCACAATACTCCAACTGTGGTCTGATCAATGCTTTATAAAGCCTCAGCTTTACATCTTTGCTTTTATATTCCGGTTCTCTCAAAATGAATGTATAACATTGCATTTGGCTTCCTCACCACCAACTCAAGCTGCAAGTTTATCTTTAGGGAATCTTGCACAAGGGCTCCCAAGCCCCTTTGTACCTCTGATTTCTGAATTTGTTCCCTGTTTAGAAAGCCATAACTTAACCATATACTTCCATACACTGTCTTCCATTTGCCACTTATTTGCTCATTCTCCTAATCTAAGTCAGGGGCTCACAATCTTTTTTATGCCATGGGCCCCTACCATTAACCAAGGGGTCCATTGGCCCTAGGTTGGGAATCCCTGATCTAAGTCCTTCTTCCCTGCTTCTTCAAAACTACCTGCCCCTTCACCTGTCTTTGTATCATCTGCAAACTTGGGCACAAAGCCATCAATTGTGTCATTAAATTATTGACATATTATGTGAAAAGAAGTGGTTCCAACTCCAATCCCTACAGAATACCACTAGTCACTGGCAGCCAACCAGAAAAGGTCCCCTTTATTCCCTCTGTTTGCCGCCTGCCAATCCACCAATCTTCTATCCATGCTGCTACGCTTTCTGTAATACAGTGGGCTCCAATCTTGTTTAGCAGACTGTGCATATTCATCCTATTAATACCTGTCAAGGTATTATACAACTCTATAGTATCACTCTCCATCTTCCTCTACATCAACAAATAATATCCCAACCCTGCTGAACCTCTGTTCTTTGACACTTATCCAGCTGATTGAGATGCCTCTGTCATCCCTGATAACAGTCTTCACTGTCTAAGGCATCAGCTATTTGAGTGTCATTAGCAAAGAAGCTGAGTGTACTTTTGTAATTCTTCCTCTTTCTCTTCAAAGCTTTTCCAACACCTACAGGGCATGTCAGGAGTGCAATGCAATACATTGCATTTTGATCCAATTAATGCAGCTCTCACAACTTATCATCATTCAGGACAAAGCAGCACACTTGATTGACAGTTCCTCAGCAACCTAGTCTGTTCACCGCCTCCACCACCAGTCCACAAACCACACCATGGTTACTCTTCAAAGTTACGTAGAAATCATCTTTGAAACCCAAAGAGCTCTGGAAGCCAAGTGTGACATGTATACAGAAATGCCAATATCTACAGCACCCACACTCCCCAGACTCTGTAAGATACTACCATTGCTTGTTTACTATTTGATCTAAAGCCCAGAGTGGTACTACGGGTGCACGTTCATTCTGTTAACTGCACTTGTTCAAGAAAGTGGCCCTCCTCTTGTTAGTGGTTACTGCAATGCTTTTTAATTCTCTATTATTCATTACCTCCATCTTCCTTTTTCCATTTGTAAGAATTTATGAGATTTCTCTGTGTGTGCCCTGACAGTGAAACAAACCTCTGTAGTGAATTATTGTGTAATTAATCATTCAGTGATGAGTGATTCATTTACTAATTTAAAAACTTTAAAAAGAGCAAATTGAAATAAGCAGCAGCCATTTAATCACAACTTTTGATGTGTGCAGGACATAGTGATTGAATCGAATATATCAAAGAGATGTAAATTGTATTTAATGCATGAACCTTTTGTTTTAAATGGTAGCCTCTAAGCTTTCTGAGTGGTCAGTGCTTTGGCGAACTTCTGAAGCAGTTTTTCCTTATCATACACATTTCAAAAGAGCGGGTCATGTGACGAGAAGTCTAGACAAGCTTGGTAAGGACCCCAGTGCCAGAGTGTCCGAGACTACGATCGAGACACGATTTCAAGACTGAGATGAGAACAGGGTCCTTGATTAGATGCTCGATGAGAACCTGACAAGACTAGATGAGAATCCTAATGAGGCAGAAATCCTAATTGCTACTGCAGACTGAATCAAAGTTGAGCTGATGATTGACCTGAGTTCAGCTGCTCTTTAAATATCCAAATTTTGGTGCCAAAACATGTCTGCCAATTAGTGGAGCAGGCCAGAATCTTTAAAGTGACTGCACTAGCAATGCATACGCTGGAAAATCAGAATGCCTAAACCCTGGAGCTGGCATGATGAGGTGCATACTGTCACAGGTCATTGACTTCAGGAAAGGGGCTGGGCCATGCATATCAATTGTGCTGAGCTGAATGATTGAGAACTTTATACAGAACATCATCAATAGTCTTTCCTCGTCCAACCATATAGACACCCACTATTATACAACTATCAAACAGCTTCCTAGTACAATATGATGGACTGTTGACCTCACAATCTACCTTGTTATGGCCTTGTGCCTTATTGTCTACCTGCACTGCCTTTTCTCTATAGCTGTAACACATTATTCTGGATTCTTTTTTGTAATTCAAATTTTGATTATTATTTATTCTTATTTTACAAAGCAGCACGGCATATCATAGAGCAGATACAGTACAACATATTTACACAGCCATCCCATGACAGGAAAACATACAAAACTAAGAAACAGAGAAAAACTTCTAATTTAAGTAGGCGATCTCTATGAGAATGGGATCTTTATGTTGTATGTGGATTTACAGAGGAAATATAACTTTGTAGATAAAGGGAATTTCTGGAAGTATTTACAAACAAGACATGACGTTAGTAGCACATTCAAGAATGGTGGCCCACAAAGTAACCCTTTAACTGAATACTTTATATTACCACAGGAAGTTCATAAAGCATCAGTGTTTTATAAAATGTTCAAGCACTCTGTGGGTGAACTGTGTAACAATCTCAAAGCAGTATGGCAGAAGGATCTTGGAAGCAATATTGAAGATAATGAGTGGTCAAATATTTTATCAAATGTGGGTAGACATATTAGGGAAGCGAGAGGGAAATTTATTCAGTATAAGATAGTACACATATTATTGGGCACCAACTAGACTCTACAAAATAGGGATTGTTGATAATAATTTATGCTGTAAATGTAAAAATGAGGTGGGCACATATTTTCACATGATTTGGGAGTGTTCCATTATTCTGCATTCTTTTATTGTTTATCGTGTACTAGCTCAATGCACTGTTGTAATGAAATGATCTGTAGCGATAGAATACAAAACAAAGCTTTTTGATGCACCTCAGTACATGTTACAAATGTAAACTAAATTATCAAGCTACCAATTTTCTTGTGCTGGGATAAAATATAGTAAAATTAGCTCAATTTTTTACTCTATCTTTTAAATTTGGTTTCTCTCTGTCTCTCGCTGTTTATCAATAGGGCAATAACATTGCCAAGATGTCCATTTCTGCCTGATGCTGCTGTTGCCATTGCATTCTGCATTGTGGCCTGGCTCTCAACAATTGACTTGAATTTCAAACGGCGAGTACTGTTTCCTTATATGCTACTGTATGTTTCGTACCAGCCATCATTTCCAATAGTGTGCAACCTTCTACACAAATGTTTTTCCTGCTTGTCAGCTCCATTCAAGGAGTCTCAGTTATGGAGGGCACCTCATTTAACTATATCCAATGGCCAAGGTTCTGGGTTCACTTCAGAACCTTGAGGAGAATGATTTAGGCTTCTCTGGTCTGATCCTTGAGTATTGGACTGGAGAAACTGTTGTTCATCAGAAGAATTATTTTAGAGCCATAGAGAGATACAGCAGGGAAACAGATCTTTTGGTTCACTACGTCTGAACTGATCTTCAAATGTCCATTTACACGAATCCTACATTTACACCATTTTATTCTCCTCAGTTCTGCTCCCACCCTAACACTCTACCACTCACCTACATAATAGGAACAATTTATTGCCGACAATTAACCTACCAATCCGCATGCTTTTGGGATGAGGAGGGAACCACACAGGCAGAAGCCAAGATCAGGACCAATCTCGCCTTTGACACTGTGAGGCTGCAACACCACAGCTGCACCAGTGTGTTGTGCCAAAGTCTCCCGCTTTGTGGATCCAAAGGATTCTCTGCCAACTCCTTAGAGGAAGAACAAAAAAAAGCTATTCCTCATTTCCTGACCAATAGTTATCTTGCAATCAGCTTAATTAAAGGTTGTCTGGTGCCTCTGTTTCTGAGAGCTTGCTGTGCAAGAATTGGTTGCTATATCTATTAAGCTACAACAGTGACTGTATTTCAAAATATTTCTTTGGCTGCACTTTGAAGTGCTGGTGATAAAGCACATGTTTTCTTTTAACATGCCAAAGTCTGTTCAATTAAGAGCAGGAGATTCAAATGACAAGATGCTGTGGGATCACCATTACCTAAAAGCTTTGGTGTAAGCCCCTAGCCCAACTGAGTAAGCCTCTGTTGAGTTAGCAGCAAAGATAAGTGAAGAATGAATGATTCAAAATCAACATACTGTAGAAGTTGAGTTCATCATCAAATGCACAGGTTCAATGGAAATCATCTTGCAGGGGCATCACAGGCAGGCAACACACAGAACATAAGTTATGCATAAATTATACAAAACACAATGAAGAAAGAAAGGTCTGTGCAAAACAAGACATCAGCGAAAAACACACAAAATCCATGGCAGTGCAAGAGGTGGTCCAAAGTGCTGTGTTACTGACGTAAGGGTAAGGTTGTGCAGGTCAGTTCAAGAACCTGATTGTTGTAGGAAAGTAGCTGGTCACACTTAGCATCGCTCCCTTTTTAAGGTCTCACTTTACGTAACAAATGGAATTCGATTGTAAACCAGGTGGGAGAGCGAAAACCTGATTGGATGAGGACTAACCAATCAGGAGGGATGGAATACAGGGTTATGAATATCAGCTAACTAGACATGCCCAGGCATTATCCCTGAAGACGATGGCGGAGTTTGTCATTGAAACGTTGGTTATAATTGATACCTGTACCCGTCTTGAGGTCTGAGAAGAGTTTATTTGTCATATATGCTGGGGAAGCACTAGATCCTTTTTCCTTCCCTTATTGTTTATCATATTGGTGCCAACAACACTTCACATCCACCCGAGAGGCTAGATAATGACTTGGTTTAAGGTTCCATCTGAACAATATACCTCCAACAAAGCAACACTCTCTCAGTATTTCATCAAAGCATTGACCTAAGATCTAATGCTTGACACAATCAATTGGCACTTGAACCTGCAACCTCTCATACTCAAAGGCCGCAGCATCACCGAATGAGCCATAGTTTTCTTCTCAACAGCAGCTGCGGGAGCACGCAAGATATCAAAATAATTTTCTTAACCCTTTCAGATAATAGAGTTAATGTGTAAGAATAATATTGAAGTAACATTGACAAATATTCAAAGCTGGTGTTTTAAAAAGCTCAGGAATTCTTGAACATTTTCTCAGTCCACCAATAGCTGGACTTAAAACATAACAAAATAAGTATTATTCATGCAATTGCAGAGGTGATGCAGAGTGATTTCTCCATTTCAGTTATAGCTATGTGTTATGTAACATTAAACAAAATTGAGATATAATGTTCTGGTTAAAACTCCATTAAATATGATATTAAGGTTTTTTTAAATTCCCGATAGGTACAGTATAATATTCTTTATATATTTATGTATGTTAATGATATAATTATAGCTCATGCTAATTCCAAATGGATTATGCAACTGTAATTTAAAACTATAACTAATAAACAATTTATAACATTTGTGCATTTAAAACATATAATATATTTACATGTTGTTCAAACACTAGGATAGCGTTTTACATCTCATTCAAAGCAGAATTTACTTTAAAAAAACACACCACATTGATTTTTAAAAAGCAGTTACGCTTATCTACAGACTCTTAAAAAAATAATTTCAGTGCCATTTACTTTTTGCCTTGCACCTTCAAAACACTAAGCTTTGGAGCTATGCATAGCTGTGGCAAGGCCCCCATTTATCGGTCACTCGTTCCTGCTCTGAAGCTAAGTAGCTTGAGAATCTTAGAACTTAGAACATAGGAAGCACAGTGCAGAAGCTGTCCCTATCATGATGCCAACAATACAGTGTAGGATGTG
Source organism: Hemitrygon akajei (assembly GCF_048418815.1). Taxonomy (NCBI): domain Eukaryota; kingdom Metazoa; phylum Chordata; class Chondrichthyes; order Myliobatiformes; family Dasyatidae; genus Hemitrygon; species Hemitrygon akajei. Next base: position 117,331,028 of record NC_133124.1, read on the forward strand.
TATGGTCACGCACTTTGGTAAAAGAAGTAAAGACTTAGACTGTTATCTGAATGGGGAACAAATTCAGAATTCAGAGGTACAAAGGAACTTGGGAGTCCTAGTGCATGATTCCCTAAAGTTTTACTTGCAGGTCGAGTCGGTAGTAAGACCATAAGGCATAGAAGCATAATTAAGCCAGTCAGCCCATCGAATCTGCTCCGCTACTCCATTATGGCTGATCCTAGATCCCACTCAACTCCATACAACTGCCTTCCCACCATATCCTTTGATGCCTTGACTGATAAAGGAAATGATCAACTTCCACCTTAAGTATACCCATGGACTTTGCCTCCACTTGAGTCTGTGGCAGAAAATTCCGCACATTCACTACTCTCTGCTAAAAAAAAAATTCTCCTTACCTCTGTACTAAAAGGGTGCTCCTCAATTTTGAGGCTGTGCCCTCTAGTTCTGCATACCCCACCACAGGAAACATCCTCTCCACATCCACCCTATCTAGACCTTTCAACATGCGGTAGGTTTCAATAAGGTTCCCCTGCATTCTTCTAAATTCCAGTGAATACAGGCCCAAAACTGCCAAGTGCTCCTCATACGTTAACCCCTGGCAACACATCATTTCTGAGATATGGAGCCGGAAACTTGACAATACTCCAAGCCCTGACTAATGTCTTATTAAGTCTCAGCATTCTCTCCTTGCCTTTATATTCGATTCCCCTTGAAATAAATGCCAGCATTGCATTTGCCTTCTTTACCACATACTCAAACTGTAAATTAACCTTCTGGAAGTCTTGCACAAGAATTCCTAAGACCTCCTGAACCTCTGATGTTTGAACCTTCTCCCCATTTAAATAACAATCTGCACTATTGTTCCTTTTACCAAAATGCATTATCATACATTTCCCAACATTGTATTCCATCTACCACATTTTTTTGCCCATTCTTCCAATTTTTCTAAGTTCTGCTGCTTCCACCTATCTTCGTATCATCTGCAAACTTTGCCACAAAACCATTAATTCCATTATCCAAATCATTGACAAACAATGTGAAAAGGTGGTCCCAATACTGACCCTGAGGAACACCACTAGTCACTGGTATCCAACCAGAAAAGGCCCCCTTTATTCCCACTCGCTGCCTCCTGCCTGTCAGCCATTCCACTATCCATGCCAGTATCTTTCCTGTAATGCCATAGGATCTTTTCTTGTTAAGCAGCCTTATATGTGATGCCATGTCAAACGCCTTCTGAAAATCCAAGTAAATATCATCCACTACGGTGGTTGATCTCATCAACAATGACGAAGATGAGACAGCATACAGAGACGAAGTAGAATGATGCAAGCGCAATAACTTGAGTCCCAACATGGACAAGACCAAAGAGATAATTGTGGACATTAGGAGCTTGCAGGCTGCACACCTCCTCCGTAGAGGTAGTTAGGAACACCATGACCCTAGGAGTGCACATAACAGACAACCTTAACTGATCCCTCAACACCACCTGTTTGGCCATGAAGGCACAACAGCGTCTCCATTTCTTCCTGAGGAGATTGAGGTGAGTGAAGACCTCCCCCCTCCCCACCCACCATTCTAACCAATTTTTACAGGAGCAGCATCAAGAGTGTCCTGACCAGCTGAGAATTGCAAGACATTTGACTGCGAGTCCCTACTAAGTATGGCGAGGACGATTGAGAGGATCATTGGGATCTCCCTTCCATCCGTCGGAGATATTTATCAGGACTGCTGCATACAGAAGGCCCCTAGCATTGTCAGTGAACCACCTCCCCCCCCCCGCCCCCGCATCCAACAATCTCTTTGACTTCTTACCATCAGGCAGGAGGTACCGTAGCATTGTACCGTAGAACAAGAAATGTTAGTATGGGAAACGGCTTCTTTCCCCAGGCTGTAAGAGTACTGAACTCCCTGCCACAACTATTGTCTCAATACAAATGAAGCACCAATAACTTGTGTTACAAATGCACCTTACTATCTATTAATTAACTAGTTGCAATATTACTTTATACGTTCAAAAAAGCTGGATGAGCTCAGCAGGTCGGGCAGCATCCGTTGAAAGAAGCAGTCAACATTTCGGGTTGAGACCCTTCGTCAGGACTAAAGAAGGAGGGGGCAGGGGCCCTATAAAGAAGGTGGGGGGAGGGTGGAAAACTGATCACAGGAAATATCAAGGGGTGGAGGATAGGCAGGAGAGGTGAAGAAGGAATCTAAGGGGAAAGCACTATGGGTTGTAGAAGAAGGCAGAGTCATGAGAGGTGATAGGCAGCTAGAAGAGGAGACAGAGTGAAGGTGGGATGGGGGAAGGGAGAATTCTCCAGAAGTTGGAGAATTCGATGTTCATACCAAGGGGCTGGAGACTACCCAGAGGGTATATGAGATGTTGTTCCTCCAACTGAAGTTTGGCCTCATCATGGCAGTAAAGGAGGCCATATATGGACATATCCGAATGGAAATGTGAAGGAGAGTTGAAGTGGGTGGCAACCGGGAGATCCTGTCTGTTGTGGCGGACGGAGCGTAGGTGCTCGACGAAGCGGTCCCCCAATCTGCGTCGGGTCTCGCCGATGTAGAGGAGGCTGCACCGGGAGCACCGGATGCAATAGATTACCCCAACAGACTCACAAGTGAAGTGCTGCCTCACCTGGAACTCATCTGCCTATCACCTCTCATGACTCTGCCTTCTTCTACTACCCATAGTGCTTTCCCCTCAGATTCCTTCTTCACCTCTCCTGCCTATCCTCTCCCTCACCCCTTGATCTTTCCTCTGATTGGTTTTCCACCCTCCCCCCACCTTCTTTATACAGCCCTGCCCCCTCCTTCTTTAGTCCTGACAAAGGGTCTCGACCTGAAACGTTGACTGCTTCTTTCAACAGATGCTGCCCGACCTGCTGAGTACATCCAGCTTTTTTGTACGTCTTGATTTGACCACAGCATCTGCAGTGTACTTTGTGTTTACTTTATACATTGTGTGTATGAGTTATACGCACTGTATTGTGCACCTGGGTCTGGAAAAACGTAGTTTTTAGTGGATACCCAGAGGCTTTTTCCCAGGGCTGAAATGGCTAACACGAGGACATGGTTTTAAGGTGCTTGGAAGTAGGCACAAGGTGGATGAACGAGGTAAGTTATTCACACAAAGAATGGTGACTGTGTGGAATGCACTGCCAGCAAAGGTGATAGAGGTGGGTACAATAGGGTCTTTTAAGAGACTCTTAGATAAGTACACGGAGCTTAGAAAAATAGAGGGCTATGCAGTAAGGAAATTCTAGGCAGTTTCTGGAGTAGGTTACATGGTCAGCATAACATTGTGGGCCAAAGGGCCTGTAGTGTGCTGTAGATTTCTATGCTTCTATTTGGAAGTGTACATGGGTACGGTCAGCAACAATAAACTTGAACACTTTATTCCTCATTCTATTTTTGCCTTTCCCTTGCACTTCCTCAACGTACTAACTAACCTGATGCAATGATCTGTATGGATGGCACGCAAAATAAAGTTTTATATTGTCCCTCAGTATATGAAACAAAAAGATACCAATTTACCAACTTATCATGAAATCTCCATCACCAGATCGCAGTCTGACGGCCCTGGAATCAACACACAGAGGATGTTGGAGGAACTCAGCAAGTCAGGCAGCATCTATGGAGAGGTATAAACAGTCAGCAATTTGGGCCAAGACCCTTGATCAGGACTGGGCGTGAAAGGGCAGTAACCCGCAAAAGAATTTGGGATGAAGGAGTAAGGAGGGAAGGGGGAGAAATTACCAGAAGTTAGAGAAATTGATGTTCATGCCATCAGGTTGGAGGCTACATTGATCAGAAATGTAAACACCATGGTTTATTAATAGACTTCATCTGTAATACTGATGACTCACATTATATCATGGACTAGAATTGGCAGCATTGTGGTGCAGCTAGTAGAGCTGCTCCCTCATAACTTCCAAGGCCCAGATTAAACCTGCCCTCTGGCACTGTCTGTGTGGAGTTCACATGCACTCCCTGTAACCATGTGTTCTTGTCCCTGTGACCATGTCAGTTTCCCCAACGATGAGCTGATTGTTAGGCTAACTGGCCAGTGCAAATTTCCCCTGGTGTCTGTAAATGGTAGAACCTTGTGGGTAGATGAGGGTGTAGGGTGAATAAAATGAGATATTTGTACATAGATGCTTGACGATCAGTGTGGACTCAGCGAACCCACACGTCCTGTTTCATGTCTGACTGTATGAGTCTGTCTGCCAATGCTCACCAATAGTAGCACCAATGGTCAATGGATTATTATCAATAGTGGGAAAATATTTAATACAGCATAGCATTATGGTATTAAAGGAAGAAAACAGTTTCTATTGGTTGAGTTTATTTTATTACTTATGTTTAATACCTGAATATATAGAATCCCCTTCAGTTCCTGGGCTTTTACATATCTCCACACTGAACATCACCAATACCGCTGTTTAGCTTGGAGATAGCAGGGACTGTAGATGCTGGATTCTGGAATGAAGAACCAGCTGCTGGAGAGATTCAGCAGGCCAGACAGCATCTGTGGAGGGGAATGGACAGTAAACATTTTTGGCTGAACTCCTTCATCTGTACTCCAGAATAAGGGAGACCAGATGAAGAGCCTTGAGCCAAAATGTCAACTGTTCAATTCTTCCCGCATGAGTTTCTCCGGCAGCTCAGCTTTTGCTTGCTCTGGGATCCCCCACTGAGGTCCTCCAACAGTTCATTTCTTGCTGTTGTTTGTCTCCTTTACTTCATTTCATGCTGAACTAAATCTAAATTGAGAAGGGAATCCTATGCTTAAAGAAGCCAGGTTCCCTGGAGTATAATCTAGAATATAAATTGTGTATAGTAATAAGTAATAGTCTATTAAGAGTCTCATGTAATGAATCTGATACATTATGTAAACCTGACCCAGGTCAAGTACTGAGAGTAAATCATCATAAGGCTTATTACTGTAACACCTAGTGAGAAAGGATGGGGAAGTCTTTAAAAACAATTGAAAGTTTGCTAATGGAAGGTTTTGAAACCATTTTCTGAAGCCTCTTGTTGATCTAAATTGCTTGTTTTAACAATAATCTTTGACATCACATTTAAGCTGTGTGTTTCATATTGAAAATTTGATCCTCAAACATGTTGTAGTTTGTTGGAGAAGATATCAGCATTAGCCCATAATATAGATAATCTTATAAAGATCCAAAAGCTGATTTGTATGCCATGCTAATTCAGGATCATCCTTGTAGATCAGGACAATGGCCAAATGCTGCACAAGATTACAGAAAGCCTGTCTGCTGATATTAGATTCAGTAGAATCCCTTCAATTATTATTTTGACATAGAAATTTCATTTTATCATTACATATTTACTCAGTTCTGATGTTCACTGAATGATGGCTAATCCTTTTATAAAATATATTTACCCAAGCAGTGATGGATCTTTGGAAGAAGCCGTGTTAAGTTGTTCATCCCTAATTTTTCCGAGAGTCTGATGGTGTTCACAGGCTAACTAGTTCCCTAGTAGCTGTAGACACAATAGCTGTCCTGATAGTCTGACTTTCAAAGTTGACAATCATTACATCTGTTACCAGATCTTCAACCTTTTATCATGTGACCTCTGGAAGCTGCTATCAGAAGCTGACACTGTAGTGCCCATTGTGGCATAAGGAGACTGACTCGTAGGGACTGGAGTCATCTCATAATGTGCAATAGGAGCAGCTGTCTGGTGGATGCACCCTAAAAATCAATGATATCTCTCTTCTCAGCACTTTTACAAAGAATGCAACCTTCATACCCAGAACTAATTGTTGCAAGCTTCTCCTATCTTTTGTGTCAGCCTTCAGCCAGGAATATAGGACATGGAACATTGAACATAGAAACCTGCAGCATATTATAGGTCCTTCAGCCAACAATGTTATGCCGACCATGTAACCAACTCTACAAACTGCCTAGAATTTCCTTACCACATAGTCCTCTATTTTTCTAAGCTCCATGGACCTATTTAAGAGTCTCTTAAAAGACCCTATTGTCTCCACCTCTATTACCTTTACTGGCAGTGCATTCCATACAACCACCATTCTCTGTGTGAAAAACTTACCTCTGACATCTCCCTTGTACCTACAATACTTCCAAGCACCTTAAAACTATGCCCCCCCCCCATGTTAGCCATTTGAGCGCTGGGATAAAGCCTCAGGCTATCCACACAATCAATGCCTCACATCATCTTATACACTTCCATCAGGTCACCTCTCATCCTCCGTCACTCCAAGGAGAAAAGGCCAAGTTCACTCAACATATTCTCATAAGGCATGCTCTCCAATCCAGGCAACATCCTTGTAAATTTCCTCTGCACTCTCTCTATAGTTTCCACATCCTTCCTGTAGTGAGGCGACCAGAACTGAGCACAGTACTCCAAGTGGGGTCTGACCAGGGTCTTATATAGTCGTAACATTACCTCACAGCATCGACAGGGTGGAGTGTCAGTCTTTTTTCTCAGACTAGACAAGCCCGAAACTTAAGGCGATACACACAAACTACACAACATGCTGGAGGAACTCAGCAGGCCAGGCAGCATCTATGGAAAAGAGCAAAGAGTCGACTTTTCAGGCCGAGACCCTTCATCAGGACTGGAAAAAGAGAGGAGAAGTCAGAGTAAGTAAATGGAGTCGGTAAGCTCATAAATGTGAACAAAGTGAATATTTTTCACTTGTTTAGGGATAAAGGTATGGTGAGCATTTATTGTCCATTGTTAATTACCCTGGAACTGAAGAAAGCAGCTGAGAGTCAACCATATTAGTGAGTTTGAAGTAATATCTAAATCAAACAGGGGAGAGTCATAGTCATGCAAAACAGAAACAGACTCATTGGTCCAGATGATCCACACCGACCAGGGTTCTCATCCAAGTTAGTCCCAGTTGCCTGCATTTTGGTCTGATAACCTCTCAATCTTTCCTATCCTTACTCCTGTCCATATACTTTTTAAATGTTAGTAATGCATTTGCCTTAACCACTTCCTCTGGCATATCATCTATATACTGACCTCAGCTTCTTATTAAATCTCTCCCCTTTCCCCATAAAAATATGCCCTCTAATTCTTAATTGACCAACTCTAGGGAAATTTTTTAAAAAGTGTGTATTCATCCTATCCATGCCCCTCATAATTTATACACCTCCATAAATCACCCCTTATTCTCCTACGTTCCAATAAAAATGCCAATCTGCTCAAACTCTCTCCATAACTCAGTCCCTAGAACCATGCCAATGTCCATTTCGATCTCCTCTGCACTCTTTCCAGCTTAATGTCACCCTTCCAATAGCAGAGTGATCAAAAATGAACACAGCATTCCAAATGCAGCTAATAGCTTGGACAACTGCAACACAACATCCCAGCTTTTACACTCAATGCCTTGACCAATGAAGGTCAGCGTGCCAAACCTTTCTTGAGATGGTATTAGTAAGGCAATGGGTTTTTAAAGCAAGCTGGTAGCTTCACAACCCACCCCCATTACAGACAAAAACTTTTTTTTAAGCTTTAGCTTCATTTCAACTTCAGTTGAATTTTACTGAAGTTTCCATGGTGGTATTCAAACATTTGTTTCTGGATCAGTGGCACAAGTGGAAGTTCAATGTCATCTGATACACAACCAAATGAAACAACGTTCCTCCAGACCATGATGCACCCACACAGCATGTAGTGAATTATAGCACAGGTAAACAGTAAACAGCTCACTGTCCTAGTGTCAAGACCTCAGAGGTGGCAGGTTATTCATTAATCTCACAGTCTGAAGGAAGAAGCTGTTACCCAGTCTGGCCGTCTGAGTCCTGATGTTTTTGTACCTCTTTCCTGATGGTAGTGGGTCAAAGAGATTGTGGGATGGGTGGCAGGGATCTTCCAAAGTGCTTTAGGCCCTTCATCTGCGAAGCCGCCAATAAATGTCACGAATGGGGAGGAGGGAGGCCCCGATGTTGCTCTCAGAGGTTTTTAATTGTCCACTATAGGGTCTTGCAGTCTGATGCCTTGCAGTCTCTGTCTCACACAATGATGCAGCCAGATAGGACACTCTCAATGGTGCTCCTCTAGAAGGTTGTTAGACAGGGGTTCGGAAACCTTGCACACTTTTGTCTCCTCAGAAAGTGTAGACACTGCTGTGCCTTCTTGACTAGTGAAGAGGTACTGTGGGTCCAGGTTAGATCATCTGTTAAGTGCACACTAAGGAACTTTGTGGTCTTCAGTCTCTCCATGATAGAGCCAGTGACATGCAATGTAGAGTGGTTGAACTGTGCCTTCCTGAAATCCACAATCATCTCCTTTGTCCTGTCCACATTGAGGCTCAGGTTGTTATTCTCACACCATTTGTCAAACCTCTCTACCTCCTCTCTATATGACAACTCATCATTGTTGCTGACGAGGCCATCACAAGTGAACTTGATGTTGTAGTTTGAGCTGAATCTGACAGTGCAGCCGTGTGTTAACTACGTGAACAGCAGCAGACTGAGCCCACAATCCCGTGGGTGGAGGGGGGGGGGGGGAGTGGTGGTGGTGGGTACCAGGGCTCAGTATCATGAGGCTTGAGATGTTTCTGGCAACCTGGGGTCTTTCAGTCAAGAATTCCAAGATCCAGTTTCAGAGAAGGGTGTCTCAACGAGCCTCTGAGGGACAATCATGATAAATGCTGAGCTGAAGTCAATGAACAACATCCTGATGCATCCAGAACTCTGTCCACTACTCTACCCTTCAATATTACTTATGATTTTGGCGTTATGTATCAGAAGAGTCCTGTTTTAAATCTCCTCAATGTTTCTCGATGTGCTTGCTCGTCTACCCAACTTCCAAATCTGCAGGTGATACTATACAGAGGGATGACACCAGATCTAGACCTGCCTGAGTGAAACAGTGAGCGAGCCTTCTCTTGGTTAACCCAGAGAGCTGACATTATTTTCCTATTCCTGTGGAGTCATGTTAATGCACCCTTTTCCAAACCTCATCCCATGCACTCCATTCTGATGATGTCGTCACAATGCAACCTCTAACTGGATGCATGAATAAATATAGAGAATGGAGGAGAAAAATCTTCAGAAAGTTAAAATTAATAAAAATTGCCATGAAACCTTTTTAACATGCAATTCCTAGTGGTCAGATTTCCCCTTTCAAATATTTCTCAACTAACTGTGACTAATTAGCGTTTTTCAAAACACTGGTTAGTTATCCCTATTTTTTAAAATACTTTTTTTCTGCTCTTAAAATATTTGATGCATTTGCTTGAATAACCAGCCAATGCTGAGAGCCATTACTGACCTTTCATCTTGAGTTATGGGAAACATGTAGAAACTCCTAAGGCCACAGGATAGAATGCCCCTCTGTGCCTGTAATAGGGTATACCAACACTGGCACCTTTAACTCAGAGGATCCCCTGGAGGCAACCCCTCCCAAAAGCCTTCTAAACTTGGCCAGGTAAATCAACTGAACACATGTTTGAATTGTGTGCGTTTTGCTGTTTGATCATGGCTGAGTTAAATTTTGAAAAGTAATTGCAAGAAATAAATGAAGGCACTTGTTCCAGATTGGGAAGCTGGACTTAAGTCTTGACTCAAGTTGCCATTGATAAAATAAAACACTCTTTGCCAAGACCATTGAGGGAAGGTAAAAGGAGACCAATGATTTGAGAGGTTAGGAATTAAAACTATTGCTGAATTTTGTGGTGGTTGTGGAAAAATGCTGCCATTACTCCATGCACTGATGCATTGTTGAATAAAACCCAGAAACTGCTGTCAGTGAGTCAAGATGCACCACTTGCAGCTACCTCCAGCACAACTATAAGCCCGGCCTTAACTTTACCCACTTACAAGCTAGTTTTGTGGTAGCATCCACTGAAAATTGGTATCACATACAAAATGCTGGAGGAACTCAACAGATCAGGCAGCACTTATGGAAAAAAGTTCAGTCGATGTTTTGGGCCGAAACCCTCAGATACATGAGATCTAAGTGATTATTATTGCTGTTTTCAGCCAGAATTATTGCATAATTATCTAACAGTAAAAAGCATTTAATGTTGACATAAGTACATGGTCTCCATTTTCTGCAAGCTACTATGAATTTTAACATCAAAGGAGTCTAGTTTTTATTAATATATTCTCTTCTACATGAATGGCGCATGAATGTTCTAATAGTGTTTTGCAATATATTTAATAAATTAATTAAGTGTCACTTCCTACTGTGCTACTTCAATGTGATTGGCTGTTCATGTAGTTTAGTAACATGATAGCTATAGGCTGCCAGAGATCTGAGAGCAACCAATGTGGGAGAAGAGCAAGTTCTCCCACATGAGGATCTTAATTGTTAAATAGTGTCGTACATGTTTCTGAGTTACCTTCAGGTTGTTTTGTTGTGTGAGATAAGTATTTGTAAAGGATAAGGCCAATGCTGGTGCTAGTTGACATTCCATTAATTTGTATCACTTAATGTTTCCTAGTCCCACAAGCTTGGTCTTCCATTTAACCAGGCCATGGGTCCTCTGATAATTAGCCGCAGTTCCTCTTTCCTGTGCCTCTTAACCTTTCACTTCCCTAAGGTACAAGAATGTGAATCCTTGCCCTCAATATATTTCATGAATCATCCTCCTAATTCTCTGGAAGTGCAGAATTCCAAAGATTCACAATCTTCAGGGAAAATAAATCCCTCTTTTCTGCTTCTTTAAGTGAGCAGCACTTTATTCTCAACATATGCCTACCAATTCTGGGTTCCCCTCAGGGAGAAAAGTCATCTCAGCATCTGCCCAATGAACCCCACTCAGAATCAATACCATCGCCTTTCATTCTTCTTATTTCCAAGAAGTATTAGTCCAATGCTTTCAACCTTTCTTCATAAGTCAACACCTCCATCCCAGGAATCAACCAAGTGAAGCTTCTCTGAATTGCATAGGGAGTAATTATGAAGCTTAAAAATAAGGAGACATGCACTGAAGATCATACTCCAGAACATACCCCGTAGCTGGACTTCCATCTTTCTATACTCCCTCCTCCTTGTGCTAAAATGGCCAGAGACTCATAAAAATACAGTCATTGGTAATATGCTTATTATTGAACATTGAGCATCTTTTGCTATCGAGACAGATCATTCCATACATAAGAACATTGAGGTAGTGCAAAAGGGCAAACAAAAACAGAATGCAGAATAAATTGTTACAGCTTCAAAGAATATGCAGTGTGCATAAACTGATAAATTGCAAGACCACAATGACATAGATTGGGAAATTCAGACTTTATCAGACAAGGTGTCATTCGAGAGTCTTATAACAGTAGGATAGAAGGTACTTGTTCTCAAGTCTTTGTATCTTCTGCCCTATCACATTCATCCTTCTCCCAACTCACCCAGTTCTATGTTGCTTGTCGCTTAACCTGTCTCCACTTGGTCCTCTCTCCCTGTCACTCCCCCGCACCCCCATACACAATCAACTAGGCCCCCTATTAGAAACATAGAAAATAGGTGCAGGAGTAGGCCATTCGGACCTTCGAGCCTGCACCGCCATTCAGTATGATCATGGCTGATCATCCAACACAGAACCCTGTACCTGCTTTCTCTCCATACCCCCTGATCCCTTTAGCCACAAGGGCCATACCTAACTCCCTCTTAAATATAGCCAATGAACTGGCCTCAACTGTTTCCTGTGGCAGAGAATTCCACAGATTCACCACTCTCTGTGTGAAGAAGTTTTTCCTCATCTCGGTCCTAAAAGGCTTCCCCTTTATCCTTAAACTGTGACCCCTCGTTCTAGACTTCCCCAACATTGGGAACAATCTTCCTGCATCTAGCCTGTCCAATCCCTTTAGAATTTTATACGTTTCAATAAGATCCCCCCTCAATCTTCTAAATTCCAGCAAATGTAAGCCTAGTCGATCCAATCTTTCTTCATATGAAAGTCCTGCCATCCCAGGAATCAATCTGGTGAACCTTCTTTGTACTCCCTCTATGGCAAGAATGTCTTTCCTCAGATTAGGGGACCAAAACTGCACACAATACTCCAGGTGTTACTGTGTTACTCCACAGTAACACAGGTGTTACTCCAGCCTTACTGTTCCCACCTGCTCACTGTCCTTCCAATATCTGTTTCCACTTATCATCTTCCTTTCTGCAGCCCTTTGTGGTCTCCATCTAATCATCTCACATGAGTTTTTGAAACCCCCACTCCCATGTATTAACATCCTTAATGAAAGAGACCTGAACTGTATACATTTGGCCTCACCAATGCCTTGTATAGGTGAGGTATAACTTCCCTAGTTATGTATTCAGTTCACCTAACAATAAACAATAACATTCTGTTAGCCTGCAAAATTATCTACACATATACTATATTTGGACAGCAGAACTGGTTGCTTTGCAGATTTCCACTGTCTGTCATCATTGGAATAATATGCTTCACTTTTATTGTTCTTAACAAAATTGAAAATTCATCAACTATAGATCTATGTATCTTTGTAACCTTCTTATGTCCTTCTCACACCTTTCTTTCCCACCTATCTTTGTGCCATCAGCAAAGTTAAAATTGTACTTTTGCATTCAAGTGGCTTGTATAAACTGTAAAAAAAAGTCTATGTAACTATAGCACATCACTTATCATTCATTTCAAGAGGTCTAGAACACAACAGCAAGGATGTGATGCTGAGGCATTATAAGGCACTGGTGAGGCCTCACCTTGAGTATCGTGAACAGTTTTGGGCCCCTCGTCTTAGAAAAGATGTGCTGGCATTGGAGACAGTGCAGAGGATGTTCACAAGGATAATTCCAGAAATGACAGGGTTGTCATACGAGGAACGTTTGATGGCTTTGGGTCTGTACTCGCTGGAATTCAGAAGGATGAGGAGAGGATCATTGAAACCTTTCGAATGCTGAAAGGCCTAGACAGATGTGGAAAAGATGTTTCCCATGATGGGAGAGTCCAGGACAAGAGGGCACAGCCTCAGGATTGAGGGGCGCCCTTTCAAAACAGAGATTCGGAGAAATTTCTTTAGCCAAAGGGTGGTGAATTTGTTGCCACATGCAGCTGTGGAGGCCAGGCTGTTGGGTATATTTAAGGCAGAGATTGATAGGTTCTTGATTGGACATGGCATCAAAGGCTACGAGGAGAAGGCCGGGAACTGGGGTTGAGGAGGAGATTAAAAAAAAGGATCAACCATGATTGAATGGTGGAGCAGACTCACTGGGCCAGATGACCTAATTCTGCTCCTATGTCTTATAGCCTTATGGGAGGGGATCTTTGATGGCTGCTTTTCTGAGGTAGCAGGAAGTGTAGACAGAGTTACAGTTTTGAGTGGGCGTGCTGTGTTTCATTAGAATGGTATGTCTTCGGATAACAATAGAAAATGAGTTAGAGACAGTGTTTCAACTCATTTTGTCATCTTATCAGAGGGCATCAGAATTTATTCCTCTCCTTTCAGCCCAAGATATAAAACCTTGCCTTGAACTATGGCTCACCAGCTGGTATTCTCACCTCCATACACCTGAGGTTATGGTCCCATTCCAGAAATAACAGTAAAAGCCAGGGAGGAAGCATTAAGAAGAGGGACACCTCACGTCTTAATAAGCTGGTAAGGAAGGCGGGCTCTGTCGTGGGCAAAGTACTGGAGAGTTTAACATCGGTAGCTGAGCGAAGGGCGCTGAGTAGGCTACGGACTCTACATAGCACCATCCAGAGACAGAGAAGCAGTTTCAGCGACAGGTTACTATCGATGCAATGCTCCTCAGACAGGATGAAGAGGTCAATACTCCCCAATGCCATTAGGCTTTACAATTCTACCGCCAGGACTTAAGAACTTTTTAAAAGCTATTATTAATGCTTTTTGAGATAGTGATTTAGATGCATATCATATTTTTTACTGAGTTAAGTATTGTATGTAATTAGTTTTGCTACAACAAGTGTATGGGACATTGGAAAAAAGTTGGAATTTCCCCATGGGATGAATAAAGTATCTATCTATCTATCTATCTATCTTCTCTTGTGTTTAACTGAACGGGTGATGTTACACTAAAGACCTGGAATTACATACATGGTTGCTGTTTATGAAGTGAAGGAGGTTCTTTCTCATGTCCTGTCTAATACTTTCCCCTCATTCAACAGCACTAAGATAGATTCACTCGATGTCATCACTTTTCAGTAGTATTTGTAGTATGTAAGCTTTTACTCAGACCTCCCAGTTTTGCTTTGTCATTCATAACAACCAAACAGTGCTTGGTTTGGATAACAGTAGATTATCGTTGAGTGTTTCCGGAGAATGTGCAGAATCTATACAAAGAGCACCAGAGGTCAGGATTAAACCCTTGATCCTGACGTGTTGAGGTTATGGCAAGAACGGCAGTTGAATTCTCCTCCTCAAAAGGCGATGGCAACAGTACCTTTGAGCATTTTTTTAGGGTAGGGAAATAGAGCTAAAGTAGATTTGAGGCAGATGTAGATACACTCTAATAAGCAAGGAGTTAGAAATGAATACAGAGTTAAGGTTAAAACCATGAATATATTAAATGCGGAGTCAGCTTGAGGGGCTGAGTGGCTGGACCTCCCTAGTTGTATGTTCATTTGTAAGACACGCTGAATGTAACAGTCACTTGTGTTAGGATCCAGAGAGTCTCTTGTTAGACAGCAGGGCAGCAACATGCAAAAATTTGGGGAAGGAACATGCATGGGTTATGGTGCAACCTACAGGAAGCATCTATTCATGGCCGTAGGCTAGTCATAAATACATAGTAATGTTACTTAAATTTAAAATGGCAAAACAGTTACTAATTTTCAGCTTTATACCATGAGGAAATACTTTTCTGCAAGCAATTATAAACTTTCAATGCTGGCTTTGGAAGATTTCCTTTGATGCAAAATGCATCAATATTGGTTCAATAATTTGCAGCATGTAAATGACGTTTGCTTACAGTCAAAGGCCCAGAATATTTAACCAGACATCAGGTTATTAATCAGTCCTGAGCAGAATGAATTATTCACCAGCCTATTGAAGAACACTTTGAATTGATCTGCCCAGCGCCACTTTGCCACCATCTCCTGTCTATGGTGTGTGCGGTCTAAATGGAGGGTGACGAAGAGGAATTACAAAGAAGCCCTTTTCGTCAAAAGTAGTCAGTCCTGCCTACCCAATATGATTGGAGTACACCGCCTGAGATTGGAGGATGATGGTACAGAAATGAGATCTGGAGAGACGTTCAGGCCTTGGATTAGGATTGCTTGAGAAATCCTGCATAAAATAGGAAGTGTTCAGACCTAGGGTTGGGAAGACATGTTCTTGATTATTTTGTCCAGACGTGATGCAGGCTCTTAATCTAAAACATTGATCATCCATTTTTACGTTCCACCAGCAGCCAACATACGGGCCCCAGGTTCCAGAACGCATGCATAGACACTGTGTTCAAGATCACAAATACCGACCTATACCCCAGAACATTTATACAGACCCTGAGTTCAAGAATGCAAATACGGACCCTTGTTACAGAATGCACATACAGATCCTGGGACACAGATGCAGACCCAGTTTCCACAACATCTATAAAAGCATTCTTCAGGCTATTTAAAGTAATTTAAAATGGTTTGGGAAGTTTACTAAGACAACAATTTTTTGGGAGATATTTGTACTCTTTTATAGCCTTGAAATAGGTCATGGTATCACTTTGGTACTTCATATGCCAACTGAATGACAAACATTAAAAGTAACACAGAAGTATTGGTTAAACAGTAATTGTTCTAATCCACGATCATTGGAACGATTGAAACTTAATGTCTAAGTTACAAGGCATCAGAACAAGCCATTCAACCCAAAAGGGTTATTTCAATACTGATGTTTCATGTTTGTTTCCTAACAGCCTGTTCAATCAATTCTATCTGTTTACCTTTCAATCCTTTATGCTTTGCCTAAAGTCCATCAATTCAGCTCATGGAAATACAATATATTACCCATTCAGGTGGGTAAATGGTGCTGGCTAAGGTGGGCATTACTTACTAAGGTGAGTTGATGAGCCATGATGATCAGCTATGGTGTATGGAATCAGCCTTCAATACAACTGATGAATACAGGTTGATGCTAGGGATCCTTGGTAGCCAACAACAATGTGATCCTCACCAACAAGTCCAGCATCAAGGAATCACAAATGTCCCATCACAATCTAATCATAAGCAACACATAAGATGCTGGAGGAACTTAGTGTATCAGAAAAATAGATAATGGGCATTTCAGATTGACATCTTCATCTGAACTGATTGTACTTCTGGAAAGTGGAACAGTGGAAAGTCTCGTAAAATTAGACTTTATTCCTTAAAATACAAGATCCTGAGGGGTGGCCTTAGAGAGGTGTATAATATCATGAGGGGCACAGATACTGTAACTCCACACAGTCTTTTCCACAGGAAAAGGGAACCAAAAACTATCAAGCTAAGGTTTAAGGTATTAAGGGAAAGATTTAAAAGGTTTTCATTTATTCACACAGACAATGGTGTAAATATGGATTGAGCTGCTAGAGAAAGTAGCTGAGGTGGATATGGTAATAATATTTAACAGCCATTTGGATAAGTAAAGGGATAGGAAAGGTTTAGCCAGATATGGGGCAAATAGGGGTAACTGGGACAACCAGAGCTGGCCACCTGTGCCAAAAGGCTTATTCTGTACTGATTTAGTCTATGACTACCTGCTTGCCAGCAGATGATCATTCCCTCTCCATTACTTCCACACTACCTGGTCCAGACACACACGGGAGGAATTCATGAGGTAGACTAAGGTCTCAGCAGTGAGAGGACATATATATTTTTGATTAAAGATATTGACCAAAAATCTATTAACTAGAAATAATTAAATCTAATTTGACAAATTATAAAATAAATATTAATAATCATCTTCCATTTCAATAGTCCATGTTCAAATGAATGGAGATGAATTCTACAGAATTAGAGAGAGAGGGTGAGAGAGAGGGAGAAGGGGAGGGAGATAGGAAAGGCAGAATATAAGAAGAGAGTGATATTGAGGGAAGTCAGCAGAATGAGTGTGTTTGAGAATAGGAATGATGGATGAGGTAGGAGACAGAGGAGATGGACAGGAAAGAGAAGGGAGAAATGCGAGGGGATTGAGGTGACACAGAAGGGATGGAGGAGAAGAGATGTGAGACTGGAGGGAGAAGAGATTGCAGATGCTGGTTTCTGGAGCAAATAAAAATAAATTGCTGGAGGAACTCATTACTTCAGGCTGCATTTGTGGAGGGAAATGAACAGTAGGCATTTTGAATCAAGACTCTTCATCTGGACTGGAGACAGGGTTCGGGAGACGTGAGGCAGAGGAGAAAGAGAGGGGATATGGAAGAAATAGGGGAGAAGATGGCATAGGACACAGGAGTGTGAAGTGAGGAAAATATAGTGGAGGTTGTCAGGGTGAAAGGGCTGATGGGAAAGAGAGGTAGGTGACATTGTGGAGCGACAGAAGCACAGGTAGTCTCCACCCATCACACACAGCGTATATGGTGGGTCCGGCACTTGCTTAAGGGGGAGAGAAGTTGAACTCTCACTTTACAGCCACAGTAACAACCAATGAGGTTTGGCCCCAGTGATCCTTAAGCTGTTCCTCTGACCCAGACACTCTCTTTACAACCACACAACAATCTCACACTGGAAGGCCCACTGAAGCAGCCAACAAAGGGTTAACTTTGCTTTCATTGTTACCCCGATAGCTCATTCCAAGCACAATAGCCTCGGTGAGCTGACACCCTGGTGCTGGTGATGAGCAAGTGAAAGAAGGACTAAGCTGCATTGTTTGCAATTACTTTCGTATATCTATACACTCAGACCCAAAATGCTATTAATAGTTGTGTCAGCAGAGTGAGTGAATCTCATAGCAAAAGTGTATTGGAACAACTCAGCAAAGAAGATGAAGAACATCCTCTGGGGCAGACTTGCTTTCTCATTGCCCAGACAATGCAATACTTACCTTTATTTGTGTAAAGATTAAATTGCACATGATTTCAAATGTTTCTCCTACTCAAACTGTCATAGGCCTCTGACCTTCCTGGATGTTAAGATAATAGATACATTGCCTATTGTTCATACCGACACTGCTTCTGCCACAGCCCAGTACATTCCTATTGTTATGAGTGGAAACCAATTAAGTAAAATATATGATGTGGCTTTGCCAGTGTATTAAATATTCCAAATGTCCTCCTTTTATTCTGCTTGTCCTTTTGGTGCCAATATCCAATACTATCAGTTTTAATAATGATAACAAAAGATACACATATTTTTGCAAATGTAGGCAAAGAACATGAAGTACATTTAACAGGAGATGGTTTAAGTTAGAGATGCCTTCAATTATTGAGTTCCCAATTCAAAACAGATCACTTTGAGTCCTGGAAACTTATTACAGTAGTCTTACCAGATCTTGATTACATTTACATATAAAGACATGGACACTTACAGAATGGAATACGGATCTTTGTCCCATTCTGTTCTTGGTGATTAAAAAAAAGTATTATTGAAACTCTCCATTTGTCAAAACATTGATATCAATATTCTGAATGGGTCATTTGGTGTTCCATATATAGGTCCCGATTAATCTCCATGCATCAGTTCTATTTCTATCTATAATATTTCCTTTTTTTCCTTCTCAGGGTGCTTTTGAAAACCCTGACCTGGAGTTACACGCTGACTTTGGTTCCTTACGGGAATGGGACCCGCTCTCAGGGCCTCATGACCGGCTGCTTTTTGATATCCCAAGGACGTGACCTAGAAGACTAGCGTGCTTTCAGGGTGCCGGAGGTGGGCAGACTCGAGGCTGGTGCTGCCGCAGAAGACTGATGTGTCGTGGGAGACGGAAGATTGTAAGCAGCGAGCAGGATGCTGGCTGCGTGCCCAGAGTCCCAAGATCTTTGGGCACAGAGCTCGGAAAAAGCAATGCAACAGACTTTTAACACCGTAGATCGGCAAGTTGTTTTGTTATGTCTCCCCTCTCGCTGTGAAACGGGGACACCTCTTTTTCCCTTATTAGAGAGAGAGAGAGAGAGAGAGAGAGAGAGAGAGAGAGAGAGAGCAAGCCTGGGGTATGTCGAATTACCGGGGTGAACGAGTAGTCTTTGGGATACTGCAAGTCTGGGTCTTTATTGCTGCTTTGCTGCATGCTTGAGTGCTCAGTGGAGGGTGTCGATGCTTTATTGCTGGTTGGTGGTGGGGGGGTTCATTGTCTTGTTGCTGCTTATGCGTGGGAGGGGGAAGCTGGAGGTTGGGCTTTGGGGTTCTAACATTTAGCTGTCATTCGTTCTTTGGGGCACTCCTCCGTTTTCATGGATGTTTGCAAAGAAAAAGAATTTCAGGATGTATATTGTATACATTTCTCTGACATTAAATTGAACCTACTGAACCTATCAGTTGGTGTTATATAAACAGTTTCCCAAATATCCTGAAAGCATGTTCCAGTCTTTCGGACACAACACCAAATTCAACAATTTCACGTAATGATTTTTCTCTCTGTGGCAGGACTGTGGCAGGATAACCATAGTTATCCATCAGCAGTATTAACTCAGGGTTTTCACATCCTACAGACACTGTCAGATTTTCTGAGGATTACCTACTCAGTCTTAGGTCACCAAGGTGTCAGAAACTGCAACAACAACAGGAGGATGCTCCTGGAGCTCTGCACAGAATTAGCCCTGGTTTCAACAGAAAGTCAGGTCCAAGATGACCTGGAGACATCCCTGATCCAAACACTGGCACCTCCTGGACTACATCTTGGTGTGCCAAAAAGATATGTTGGCTGTTCCATACACCAGGGTCATGTCGAGTGCAAACTGTTATATGGATCACAGACTGGTCAGGGCGAAAGTTAGGCTGGCTATCAAGCCAGCAATAAGATTAAAGGGGACGGTGGTTGATGAGACTCCAGGTGGATAAACTGTTTAGCCTCTGAGATGTATTCCAGATCAAGCGAAGGGAGAAAATGGATAGCAAAGGCTCCCCAAACGCAGTGTCCGACACAGGAAAGAAGTGAGAACACCTGAAGACTGCCACCAAAGATGTGGTTATCGAGGTAGCTGGGCACTCCTCAAGAAGAAACAAGGACTGGCTTTATGAAAACAACATTGAAATCTGGAACCTGGTTCAGAAGAAACACTCCTCCCATCAAGTGGTGCTGTCTAGACCCGATGACCAAGTGGCCAAGGCAGAATACAGAGCTGCATACAGCAGCCTCCAAGCCAGACTGAGACAGATGCAAAACAGTTGTTGGACTTCCCTAACAGAACAAACGTAGCACTATGTAGACACCGGCAACACTCGAGCCTTCTACGAATCGCTGTGCATAGTATACGGTACGGTCCGACTTCATCAGATTTAAGCCCCTCTACACTCTGCCAGCCTGCTGACAGACAAGGAACCCATCATGAGGTGATGGAGAGAGCTTTACAAGAACCTTTTCAGGGCTAATCGTCAAATACAAGATGCATCCATTGAAATGATCCCCCAGCATGACGTCAGACTTAAGCTTGATGGCCCTCCAACTCTGGGCGAGGTCAAAGTTGCTATTTCCAAGCTGAAATGCCATAAAGCCCCATAGAATTAATGGAATCTCAGCGGAGGTGTACAAAACAGCAGAGACATTCTCTGAGCGTACTCACAAACATGTTCATATTCTTTTGGGAGAAAGTTTCAGTCCCAAATGACCTACGCAATGCAATAATTGTCACACTGTATAAGAACAAAGGGGAGAAATCAGATTGCTCGAAATACAGGGGTGCTATCCTGCTGTCCAATACTGGGAAGATCCTCGCCAAAATTCTCTTATGCAGAATCATCCCTACCGTTGCCAAAAGCAACCTCACAGAGAGTCAGTGCGGGTTCAGAGTGGACAGAGGCACATTGACACGATCTTCATCCTGTGCCAGATCCAGGAGAAGTGTTGTGAACAGGTCATTGACCTGACCAAGTCCTTTGATACAGTCAGCTGTGATCGTCTCTGTCGAAACTCAGCTGTCCCCTGAAATTCCGCTCCATCCTGTAGCAGATCCATGAAAGCCAAAGCGGTCAGGTTAACACAATAGTGACCTGCCCGACCCATTCCCTATCAGTACCGGCATGAAACAAGGCTGTATTTTGGCACCAATGCTCTTTGCCATCTTTCTCGTCATCATGCCGTGGGAAGTGAAAGAGACCACCTCAGACAGCATTTACATTCAGTTCAGCACTGAGGGAGATATCTTCAACCTCCGTCACCTTTGCGCCCAAACAAAAACCATGTAAGAGAAGAGAAGATGCAAGAAAGATCCTACTACCCAAGCGCCCAGATCCCAGCTGTTCCCGTGTCCCTCCTGCTCCAGGTTCTGCAGATCCAGGAATGGCCTCTACAGTCACCAACAATTGTGCCATCACTCCTGAGAACTCTTCTTCCCTCCTGATCTTCACAGGTGAAGAACTAGTCATCATCACCAACTGCTCTGACTTGCTTTTCACACCTTTTGCATGTTCCTTTGTTTTCTCTCTCTCTCTCTCTCTCTCTCTCTCTCTCTCTCTCTCTCTCCCTCCCTCTCCCCCCCCCCCCCACCCCCAGTAACCTTTCAATCTGACAGCGACAGAATATCCAGAACAAGTGGAATATATCCAATTTATTTATTGGATATATTCCACTTGCCAACATCATCCATCTTCTACCTCTCTACAACTAAACACTGATGTTTTCTCCCTTCCCTAGTTCGGATGAACAGTTTTTGATTTGAAATATTAACTCTGCTTTCTTTTCAACAGATGCTGCCTGAGCTGCTGAGGATTTTCTATATTTTCTTATTTTAGTATTCATTGGTGTTCCATAAATAGGATCACAAATGTTCCCAAGCATCAATTTGTGGTGAACTACATATACCTGTCTGGACACGCCCCCCCTGCTGACTGCTCCTGTGGCTCCTCCCACTGACCCCGGTATAAAGGCGATTGGAGGCACTGCTCCTCCCTCAGTCTCCAAGATGTTGTGTGATGGTCTCTTGCTGCTGACTGCTCTCTTCCAGCTAATAAAAGCCTATCTCTCGCCTCACGTCTCCGAGAGTTATTGATGGTGCATCACAATTACTGTTACAGAAGTAAATACATAAATACACCTTTTTCATTCTGGCTCCTTCTCCCTTCCTTTCCAGTCCAGATGAAAGCTCTCAGCTCAATACATTGACTGCTTAATCTTTTCCACAGATGCTGCCTGGCCTACTGAGCTCCTCCAGCGTTTTGTGTGCATTTTACATAAATAAGGTGTCATACATTCTGAATGTATCAGTTTATGTTACAGATACAGGATTCTAAATGATTTTGATTTAGAATTTTGCAGATTGTAGATTAGCAATCTCAGGGGTGTGTGCTTAGTCCACTGCATTACTCCCTGTCTGTCTGTCTGGCTAGATATAGCTCAAATGCCATCTATAAATTTGCTGATGACACAACCATTGTTGGTAGAATCTCAAATGGGGAAGACAGGATATACAGGAGCAAGATATACCAGCTAATTGAGTGGTGTCACGGCAACAACCTGGCACTCAATGTCAGTAAGACGAAAGAGCTGATTGTGAACTTCAGGAAGGGTAAGATGAGCGAACACGAACCAACCCTCATAGAGGGATCAGAAGTGGAGAGAGTGAGCAATTTCAAGTTCCTAGGTGTCAAGATCTCTGAGGATCTAGCCTGGTCCCAATGTATCTACTCAGCAATAAAGAAGGCAAGACAGTGGCTATATTTCTTTAGGAGTTTGAAGAGATTTGCTTTGTCATCTAAAACACTCAAAAACTTCTATAGATGTACTGCGGAGAGCATCCTCACAGGCTGCATCGCTGCCTGGTATGGGGGAGTGCAGGGTTACTGCACAGGACTGAAATAAGCTACAGAAAGTTGTAAGATTAGTCAACTCCATCTTGGGTATTAGCGTCAGTAGCATCCAAGACAGCTTAAAGGAGCAATGCCTCAGTAAAGCAGCGTCCATTATTAAGGACCCCTATTACCCAGGGCATGCCTTCTTCTCATTGTTACCATCAGGAAGGAGGCAGTGAAGCCTCAAGGCACACACTCAGCGGATTCAGGAAAGGCTTCTTCCCCTCTGCCATGCGATTCCTAAATGGACATTGAACCCATGAACACTACCTCACTTATTTATATATATATTACTTCTGTTTGCACTAGTTTTGGTCTAACTATTTAGCAACATATATACTGTATACTAACTGTAATTGATTTACATATTCATTTTTTCTTTCTATATTATCATGTATCGCATTGTACTGCTGCTGCTAAGTTAACAAATTTCACGACACATGTCGGCGATTCTGATTCTGAAATGATAAAGGTTTACATTTATGTTGTATATTTAATTAAATTCTTGGTTGTATGGTTATTTAATGCTTTGATCGTATTGTACACAGTCAGCAATGAGATAACGTCCATTTAATCTCCTTTAATGACATTGGTCAAGTTACAAATAAGAGTCAGATACATAGAAAAACTCTTCTATTCTTCTGAAATTTTGGTATCTATGAAGAAGAGAGAGGACATTGTTCATCTGCAGCATGGCTTTCAGGACAGTGCAGTGCTCCCTCAGTGCTGGAATAGAAGGGGACTATGTTCCATTTCAATGAGTGGGACCTGAACTCATGAGCTTCAAACTCAGGGAGAAAGTGTTCTTCCAAACATTGCAAAGGAGGAAGGTAGAGATGTTGCTGTGGAGTAATGAGAGTTATACAAAGGTTAGAAATCTTAATTTCTCTGGACCAGGGGTGTAGATTATCCTTACTATAATTATTATCATTGATATTCAATTTCCACGAATGGAAATGCTCTATTTTTATTTATTGAGATACAGCATGGAATGTGGCCCTTCAAGCCACACTGTCCAACAATCTCCCAATTTAATCCTAGCCTAATCACGGGACAATTTACAGCGACCAATTAACCTATCAACTGGTACATCTTTGGAATGTGAGAAGAAACTGGAGCACCCGGAGGAAACCCACGTGGTCACGGGGAGAACGTGCAAACTCCTTACAAGCAGCGGTGGAATTTGAACCTGGGTTGCATTATTGTAAAGCGTTGTGCTAACCATTACGCCACCGTGCTGCCCCACAGCTTTCAAAGGCCATTTTGCCACTGCCAGTGACCTGAATTGAAAAGCATTGTTGATTTATTACGAGCATCACTCTCACAGTAATCCTAACCCAGAAAAGTGTACCATGACTGAATCTAATAATATGCTTGGGAGTTAAATCCACAACATCTTTAATGTACATGATGTGTTTAACACAACAATGGAATCCCAGAGAGATACACAGCAGCAAAAATACATGATGCGGGATGAAGTGCCAATCAACTGAAACATGGTTGATCAGTGTTGTAAGTGACCTTGGTCTTCTAACCCTGCCCAGCAGTAATCTTTCAGTCTTGTCTGTATTAAAATTCTACTCCTGTCTCTTGCTTTTGTGAGCGTACATCACAAAATCCCTTGCCACCATTTCCAAGAACAAGAGTGAACAATCCTGGCCAACATCAATTTCTCAGCATAGAGATTGAAACATAATTAAGAGCAGAAGTGGTCCATTCAGTCCTTTGAGCTTATTCTGGTTCAATTGTGGCTGATAATCTCTCAACAATATAGTCCTGTTCTCTTCTTGTACACCTTGATTCCACTGTATTCTAGGAATCTATCCATTCCCTTAAAATATTAAAAACTTGATCTCTACCACCTATGCGGCAGTGAATTCTAGAGGTGACAGAATTGCCTATTTTTCCATACATCCTGAGACTGATACTACTTGTTCTAGATCACCAAAAGATTGGCCAAATGGCATATTTTTGCTGCCATGTCTTATGGTCCTCCCCCTGCTGGAAGGAACATCCACTCCGAAACCAGCTGGATAAATCCTGTCAGAATTTTGTACACTTCAATCAGAACTCTCTCAACTTCAAATAGGTAAAGGCCTAGTTTGACTTAATAGTCTCGTCGTCCTGCCATCTAGTGATGTTAGCCAATATCACTGAAACAAATTATCTGGTCGGTATTGCGCTGCTGTTTATGGAATCTTGGTATGTAAAAAATAGTCGTCTCACATCCTACGTTACTGCAACAACACTTACAATGATCGTCGATGCTTAAATGAGCTGCCTGTTCAATGGAAACTCAGGTCTTTTTTCTGTTTCTCTGACTCACTTTGCTGTTTAGTGTCTGTGTTTAATTTTCTTTAAGTTGCAGCTGCAGCATTTATCTTTAGATCATTGCTGTATGTGGGAAGATGTTAAATGATGATACCCAAGTTATTATGCTATTTCTTCAAGTTTGTACTGATTAATGGTATTTGTTCTGGTTATAGCTATTTATTCCCTTTCTAGTCCTATTTTACCCCATCCTGAAAATAATCTCTATTTTTCGTTTCTTTTCCCTAGCCTTTATTTGACCAAAAACTGCACCTACACCCTTAGTAAATCTTTAAGAACTCTGTCCACAAATCTTTAAAATATTGAATGCATTAAATCAGATGACTAGGTTTCATAAACTAGTCTTTGGCAGTCACTCTGAGATCTAATGGAAGGTGTTGAGATGATTAACCTATTGGAAACCACTTAAAGCAGGTAAAGAAACAGCAGAAAAAAAAATCCTTAAATCTAACAGCTTATTGTTTTTATCCTTGAAGAGTTAGACAAAACTCTGGCTGAAGTTTACCTATAGTCCTGTGTTCGTATTTAGGTTGTTTTCCTATTGCTTTTGGAGGAATGCAGATTTATAAGATGATGTTGGGATTAAATCTATGTACATTTCCCTTGGATGGAGATTAAAGGGCGGTTGAACTGAGGCAGTAAACAATGAAAGGACTGTTACGTGAGCTGGATGAGGGAGGGGGAAATGGCATCCAGAGGAAGAACTTTAAAATTCGAGCCAAGTTATATGGGGAGGGAACATTTCTTCACATCATGGTGGAAATCTGACTACTAACCACAAAAAACTGTTTGGGCCAAGGATAAACTGGAAAATTAAAATTTGAAATTGATAGGTTTTATTAGACAATAGAATTTGTTGAAGTAGAAGGGATGCAATTAACATAAGCTAAGGTATTCCTCTTCTGGATAGTAGAACAGATGAGGGCTGAATAGCCTCCTCCTATTCCTTATTTCCTTCTTACATATTTTACCAATTCTCACTACCTTCCTGTTCAATTTTATTTTTAGAGTCATAGACTTAGAAAAGTACAGCACAGATACAGGCCCTTTGGCCCATCTAGCCCATGCCAAACCATTTAAACTGCCTACTTCCATCGACCTGCATCAAGAACATAGCCCTCCATACCTTTAAAAGCCATGTACCTATCCAAACTTTTATTTACTATGACACTATTAACTTCTTTCCTAATTGGATGCAAAATTTCAACAGCATTCTTTAGTTATTGTCCACCAATTTATTGTAACCACGAAGTGTTTCTTTGTTGTTACTGTCTGGAGTTAGTGATATATTCCCCAAATATACCTTGAGTACGACTGGTAAACTCACACAGACTTGTCCTCAATTCTAATGTAAACTGAGATGTAAAGTGTTATATTAATAACACAAATAAACAAAGCGTTTTATTATATAAAAGACCGAGAGGGGCAGAGGGAGAGTGCCTACTCCAAACATCCTGAGAGTTCCAACCAGTTCAGTACACATGTAGTGATATACTCTTGTAGTATAGATATTTACATGTTACAATTCCTAAAGGAGAACAGTCAAAATATTACAAAATCCCCATCTTAAGCAGAGCAGGAGAGGGCCTAATACTTATAGTGAGAAGAGAAAGTGAGGGGTAAGCTCTTCACACGAAGGGTGGTGGGTAGATGGAATGAGCTGTGAGTAGTCATGATAGAGTTGTGTGCAATTACAATATTGAAACTCCGTTTGGACAGGTACAAGGATAGAAAAGATTTTGTGTCAAAAGCTGGTAAATGGGACTACCTCAGGAAGAGAAGTTGGTCGGAATGGATGAAATGGAGCAAGGGGCCTGTTTCCTCGACAAACTAACAATTAAAATGGAGTGATTTGGCTAATGTGTTGCTTCATCTTAGATTGTAAAAATAAGCAGCACGTGCATCCATCATCGTGTTATTACTCTCAGAGTCAGTAAAGGCATTTTTCACTCTTTATTTTACCTCAGAACGGTTAAAATTCAGTACACATTTGTTTTTAAAAGGAAGAAAAGGATTTCTTCTGAGCCACTGAGAGAGCGTGATTGAGACATGGATATGCTGGAGATGTGAACAGCCTCACGGAGCTTGGAACAGCACGCTTCAAAGACTGGTGTAATGCAAAGCTCATGGAAGCCCAATAGCCCATGGGTCAAAGGGCAGGGGTTTGATGGATTATGGGATTGTAACTGTCCCTGCTTGCTGACAGCTTTTATTGGTTGGTGGGATGAGTCTGTAAACCTTTATATAATTATTGCATTACAGGCACTGTGCTTCGGCATTGCTGGCACTTGCCCAGGGATCACACTGAAGATAATTTCAAAAATGAATAGTAAGTATTGATCGCTCCCTAGTACTGCCTTATCAGCAGGTAGAGTCAACTTCTGTAGATTATAACTTCAATGTCATTCACCATGATATGATATGTATTACACAATGGCAATTTAAACCGAGTCCTGATTTAATTCTTAATGGATTTTCATAGAGTGCAGGGCAATAAATCACCATCTGTATAATATTTAGAAATGTACACAGTTTGCTAAGAGTTACTGGCAGCATCTGAGAGGTCTCAGAATGACCACAGAGGGCATGTAGCAGCAGTGAGAATCCCCTGAATGATTGGCCCCTGCTTGGTTCTGACATCAGGTCATCTCAGTGTTCTAATGGTGCTCTCCAGCTGATTTTTTTTTTGTGTAGAGGAGAGTTTAACTTTGTATTCAGTTTCTGGTTACCTGACATTCTCAACTTATCCAATTTGCTCCTTCTCTCAATAGCTGGTGGAGCATGTGTTTTCTTTTAAGTGGGTATATCGAGGTTTTGAGATAAATTCTGAAAGATTTGAAGTCCAATTCTGCTTCCACTGAAATGATTTTGCATCTTGCGATAGGTAAGTATGTCAAAAATCATTCTTCTCTGCTTCTAACTGTGCTGGAAGCAATGATTTTTAACCCTTTGAGAACTGAAATCTGTCCATAGCTTTTCAGAGGCATATATAATAGAACTCTGATGATTGGGCACAAGTTTGTTCCGAACTACTGCTGTCTTAGCATCTGACATTCTCATCAAGCCAGAATATTTTATTTAGTTATTGAGATACAGTGTGGAATAGGCCTTTCTGGCCCTTCAAGCCACACTGCCCAGCAGCCCCCGATTTAATCCTAGCCAAATCATGGAATAATTTACAATGACCAATTAACTTTTTAACTTGTGCATTTTTGGACTGTGGGAGAAAACTGGATCACCCGGATCCAGGGTTTGTGGCCGAGGCTGGGATCTTGACTGGCAGAGTGGATTGTGTGGCCAGAGAAGAGCGATGATTTGGAACATCAGAGGCTCTGGACTGTGAATGGGTGGCTTTGTGATCAGAACAGCATATTTCTTGCTCCCTTTAAACACACCAGTTTATGACATTGCTCACCAGTTTCTAATTTATGATATTACTGTGTAACGTGTAAAAGATGTGAAGTAAGAGTGCGTTTGTGTATTAATAGGAGTAACATCACGTAATCCTAAAAATCTGTGCTGCGGCCCCACCAATGAATAGTACAGATCAGGAACAGGCCATTCAGCTGACGATGTCTATGCTGATCATGATGTCAATTTACAGTAAACTCATGTCATTGCAAATTGTCTATATCCTTCAATTTTCTGCTTTTAATGTGCCTATTAAGAAGTATTATTGGAGCTTTCCAATACAAAGGGTTTTTAAGGAAATTCCTATTTTTTTTTTAGTCAATGCGATCTTGTGTTTCCATTGAAACAAAGGAAAATGGCTCATTGTTTTACCAGAGGAGGAATTTCAGTCAAATGAGGGGTTGACCGAGAACTTGAGCAAAAAGGGAAGGTTTCAGGAGATACAAGAGACTGCAGATGCTATCATCAAGAGCAAACACACAATCTGGTGGAGGAACTCAGCAGGTCAGGCAGCATCTGCTGTGGGAAATGGACAGTCAATGATGTTTCAGGCAGAGACCTTGCATTTGTGTAAGGATGGTCATAACACAGGAATGAGAACTTTAGGAAGGAAATATCAGGTCCTGGCCCATGACAGCTCAAGGCACAACACTGAAGCAATGGAATATGTGAACGATTAAGGGGCTAAAATTGCAGGATTGCTGAGATATCAAATTGGAGACAGGAAGAGCAGATTACAGATTAGCAGATTTCAGATTATTGTCACATTCTCCAGAGTTAAATGAAATTCCTTGCTCATATGAAGCTCACAGAGTATATAATACATATGGCAATGATAAATACTACAATAAATAATTGTAAAATATTACAAGATATTGGTAAAACTCCACTTGGGGTATTGTGTACAGTTCTGGTTTTCCTGTTGTTAAAAGTCAACATTCAGCTGGAAGGAGCTTGAAGAAAATTTATAAGGGTTCTGCCAGCAATCAATGGTCTGAGTTCTAGAGAGAAGTTGGGCAGGTTAGTACTTTGTTCCTTGGAAAGTAGTTGGAATGTAGCAGATTGAGGGGTGTACAAAATCATGAGGGGTATAGATAGGGAGAATGCATATAACTCCCCCCCCCCCCCCCCAGGAAGGTGATCTGTAAACTAGAGGTCATAGGTTTAGGGAGAGTGGTGAAAGATGTAGAAAGGGCATAAGGGCAGAGGGTGGTGTGTATATGGAACAAGCTACCAGAGGAGGTTCTGTTGATTTGTTCCCCAATCTTGCAAACATTTCGTTACCATACGAGGAGATATCATCAGTGCTCTGTTACTGTGGTGTGTCCTCAAGTGTGTAGCCTTTATATACTTATCAATCAGCTGATTGTTCATCACAATGTACTCACGGTCGAGAGAACTTTGCCTGCAGGCTAACCTCCACGCGCGAGCAACTCTTCTTCTTCCACGAAGGTTTAAGGCAAAATACACTTCCACAAAGTGTCTGAAATGGTGATGATTCAGCTGGTTGGTAAGTATATAACAGCCAAGCATTCGGAGGGCACACACAATTTACAGTGCCGTGAGAGAACACTTGCAAGCAAATTACTAAGATTGGAGAAGAACTCAACCATCCGAGCTACACATTTTCTGAATTATTTCCTACCAGAGGAACTGCTTGAGGTAGGTACCTTATCAACATTTACAGGATATTTGGATATTTAGATAACTACGTAGATAGGAGCGGTTTAGATGGATATGGTCCAAAGGTAGACATATAGCACCAGCATGATGGGCACTGTGGTCAAATTTGGTCAAAGGGCCTGTTTCCATGGTGTATTATAACATGACTCTATGATTCTATGGCAGATGAATGGTGCAAATTATAGTCGTGCACAAAGAAACACTAAAGAGACAATAATGGAATGTCGAATTAAGAGTCTGAAAGTGTGACAGCATTACTGAGAAGAAGATAAGGAACAGTTGATTGGTACAAAAATCTGACAGCAGTCAGGAAGGAGCTATTCTTGAGTCTGGTCATCTAGGTTTTTGAGAATCTGCATCTTCTCTCGGAAGGTAGAAGAGTTAAAAAAAAAGGGAATGGTCAGGGTGGCAGGCAAGACCAAAGAATGGATTTTCAAACAAAGATATGAAATTTATATCAGAGTTATTACCACACCAGGATCCAGCCTGGGGGTGCTCCCGGCAGTCACTTCTCACTCCCTGCTGCAGGTTAGAGCTTCACACACCGAAACTAAACAGTAGAGATTCAACCAAACATTTCCTTACCAATGCATGACTATGTTTAATAAGTCATGAAATGCTGGGCACATTGGTTTGTGGGGGCGAAGCTGTACATAAATGTTATCTATTGATTGTTCACACCATGTCAGTCAACCTAGTCCCTGTACATGAATGACATCTGATACCTATCATACAATAGGAACACATGGCTCGTTTTCCAGGCTAAGTTGAACAGAGGTGCAGAAGGATTACAGGCACATAAAGTCATAGAGAAGTATATCACAGAAAGAGGCCTTTTGGCCCATATAGTCCATACAGAATCATTTAAACTGTCTAATCCCATCAACCTGCACCTGGACCATAGCCTGCCATACCCCTCCCATCAATATATCTATTCAAACTTCTCCTGTTGAAATGCTGAAATTAAAATTACATCCACCACTTGTGCTGACAGCTTGTTTCACCCTCTGACTGAAGAAGTTTCCCCTAATGTTCCCCATAAATATTTCACCTTTCACACTTAACCCATGACCTCTAGATGTAGTCTCACCCAATCTTAATGGAAAAAAGCCTGCTTTCATTCACCCTGTGTGTATCCCCTCACAATTTTGTATGCATCTATTAAATCTCTCCAATCTTTTACATTCTAGAGAATAAAGTTTTAACCTATTCAATCTTTCCTTATAACCTAGGTCCTCCCATCTTGGCGACATACATGTATGTTTTCTCTGTACTCTTTCAAACTTATTTATGTCTTTCCTGTGGGTAGACGACCAAAACTGCACACAATACTACAAATTAGGTTTCACCAGTGTCTTATACAACTTCAACATAGCATCCCAACTCCTCTACTCAATACTTTGATCTATGAAGGCCAATGTGCCAAAAGTATTCGTTACTAACCTGTCTACCTGTGCCACCACTTTCAATGAATTATGGACCTGTACTCCCGAATCCCTTTGTTCTACCACACTTCTCAGTTCCCTGACTCAGTACTCATGTGTAACACTTATGCTGATTGGACCTCCAAAAAAAAAGCAACACCTCACACTTATCTGCATTAAATTCTATCTGCCATTTATCAGCCCATTTTTCCAGCTGGACAAGATCCACTGCAAGCTTTGATAGTCTCCCTCACTTTGCCCCGCAATCTTAGTGTCATCCACAAATTTGCTGATCCAGTTAACCACATTGAATATAGATAATGGATGAAGCACTGATCCCCGCAGCATTCCACTATTCACATGCCTCCAGTCAGAGAGGCAACCAGCTACTACCGTTCTCTGGCTTCTCCTACAAACCCAATGTCTAATCCAATTTACCACCTCATCTTGAATGCCAAGCGACAGAACCTTCTAGACCAGCCTCCCAGCCAGAACTTGTCAAATGCTTTGCGAAAGTCCGTATAGACAAGATCAACTGCCTTGCCTTCATCAACTTGGTATCTACCTGGTAACTCCCTCAAAGAACTCTATACAATTGGTTAAGAATGACCTCCCACAAACAAAACCACCTTGACTGTCCCTAATCAGTCCATGTCTACCTGAGTACTCATATCTGGTCCCTGAGAATACCTTCCAATAACTTTCCTACTACTCATGTCAGGCTCACTGGTCTATAATTTCCAGGTTTAACCTTAGAGCCTTTCTTAAACAGCAGAACAACATTAGCTATCCTCTAATCCTCTGGTACCTCACCTGTCGCAAGAAACGATTTAAATATCTCTGCTAGGGCCCTTGCAATTTCTGCACTTGCTTCCCACAGGGTCCAAGGGAACACCTTGGCAGGCCCTGGCGATTTGTGCACCATAATTTACCTCAAGTCAGCAAACACCTCCTCCTGTGTAATCGGTATAGGATTCGTAACCTCACTGCTTTTACTCACTTCTATAGACTTTGCTTCCATCTCCTGAGTAAACACAGATGTAAAGTATCTATACAAGATCTCTCCCGTCTCTTTAGACTCCACACATAGATTAGCAGCCTGATCTTCCAGAGGACCATTTTTGTCCCTGGAAATTCTTTTGCTCTGAACATATCTGTGGAAGTTCGCAGGATTTTACTTCACTTTGTCTACTAGAGCAACCTCATGGCTTCTTTTAGTCCTCCTGGTTTCTTTAAGTGTTCTCTTGCTTTCCCTAAGCACTTCATGTTTTTCCTACCAGCTTATACATGCGATGTGTTTCCTTTTTTTCCTTAACCAGGTCCTCAATATCTCTCAAAAAAGAAGGTTCCCTAAACCTGTGATCCTTATCATTTATTCTGACAGGCACATACAAGATTTATATTCTCAAAAATTCACTTTTGAAGGCCTCACATTTACCAAGTACACCTTTGCCAGAAAACAACTTGTCCCAGTCCACACTTGCCAGATACTTCATAATATCAAAATAAAAATAGCTTTTCTCCAATTTAGAATTTCAACTCAAGGACCAGACCTATCCTTTTCCATAATTACCTTGAAACTACTGGCATTATCATCACTAGATGCAAAGTGTTCGCTCACCCAAACTTCGGTCAACTGCCCTGTCTCATTTTGTGATAGGAGATCAAGTATTGAACATGCTCTCGTTGTGACCTCTATGTACTGATTACGGAAATTTTACTGAACATGTTTGTCAAACTCTGTCCCATCAAGTCCTCTTACAGTATGGGAGTCCCAGTCAATATGTGGAAAGTTAAAATCACCTGCTATAACAACCTAATGCTTCTTGCAACAGTCTGCGATCTCTCTACAAATTTGTTCCTTTAACTTCTGCAGACTGTTGAGTGATTTATAATATAGCCCCATTAATGAGGTCATGCCTTTTTCACTTCTCTGTTCCATCCATAATGCCTCACTAGACGAATTCTCCAATCTGTCCTGACTGAACACTCCGTGACATTTTCTCTGACTAGCACTGCAACCCCTCCCCTTTTAATCGCTCCTGCTCTGTCGCATCTAAAACAATGGAAGCCCAGAACATTGACCTGCCAGTCCTGCCCGTCCTGCAACCAAGTCTCACGAATGGCTACAATTCAGTGTTAATTTATGTCCAGAGTTCATCTGCCTTTCCTACAATATGTCTTGCATTGAAATGCAGGACATGAGTCATACCATGCTCAACCTTTTGCCTCTTGACTTTGTCTGAGGTCTTAACAATATTTGTCTCCACAACCTCTTAACCATCTGTTCTTGTCCTCTGATTCCCACTCCCCTGCAACCTTCCCACTAGGCTATAAGTCCTCCTCCAGTTTAGGTGCAAACTGTCTCTTTTGTACACCACCCACGTTCCCTGGAAGAGAGCCCAATGATCCAAAAATCTGAAGCCTTCCTTCCTCCACCAATTCCTTAGACACGTATTAAACTGTATCATTTTCTTATTTCTTGGCTCACTAGCATGTGGCACAGGTAGCAATCCTGAGATCACAACCCTGGAGGTCCTAACCTTTAACTTAGCAGCTAACTCACTTTAGATAACCTCGTCCCTATTCCTACCTATGCCATTGGTATCTACATGAACCATGACCTCTGGCTGCTCACTGTCCCACCATGCAAAATGCTGAGGACTCAATTCGAGATGTCTCAGACCCTGGTACCCGAGAGACAACATACCATCCGGGAATCTCGCTCTCATCAACAGAACCTCCTAACCTATGAATTCCCTGTCACCACAGCTCACCACTTCTCTCACCTTCCCTTCTGAGCCATAGAGCCAGACTCAGTCCCAGAGACCTGACCACTCTGACTTTCCTCTGCTAGGTCATCCCTTCTTGCAGGTGATGTCATCACGGTCTTTCCTGCCTTCCCCTATCCCACAGGAGGAGCATACAACTATCCTTCCTGGCATCCCTACTGTTTTAATTGTGTAATTATAAAGAATGAAACAATAAATAAACTGAAAAATAATCTACCTACAGCTTTTCGCCTTTTCTCAAGTCACTCCTCGCTGAAGCCTCGAAGAACTAAAGCCTCTAATGCCCATTCAAACACTGTCCACTCCAACAAAGGCCACTCCACTTGCCCCTGCCTTATTTTTATTTGCTCTTGCTAATGAATCCTGATCTCTGATTGGCCACTGTTCTAACTCCTGTGAAGAGCTGATTTTTAAAGCAGGTCTCGCCGACCTGTGTGAGTCACCTCTTGTTCCCGATCTCTGTACAAACATAGCATTATAGAAGCAGCATTCACAAGTAAAACGTCGATTAAACATAAATTATACACAACTTTTACAAGAAAATATAATCAGGAAAAAAAAACAAGCCCATTTTATTACGATTGATGTGATGGGTTATTAAGTAGGGTTACAGAGTTTTCTCCCCCACCTCATGATGGCAGCTGGAGGAGTGGCTATCTGCAGTTGCCTGCCCTGACATCCCACTTCAGGGAAACACCCCAATTACACCAGCGTGACATTCCCATTTTTCCACACACTCTGCCCTTCATCCTCCCAAGGTCACAACGGCTGATTAAGGGCAAAATTAAAGATGGGTTCCTGCCATGGATTCATATCAATTGCAGAGTAAATTGAACTGCCAAAATTCATTTCAGTTTTGACCCTGAACAGACATCGGAAGAAGGAAACCATCATAAGCTTTCTCACTTTAGATTTCAGCATTGCTCTTGAACAGGCAAAGTGAGCAGAAGCTCCCAGCAATTTGGTTAATCAGAACTGGCTTGAGCTGGACATTACATTCACTGACACTGCTGAGGACACCTGAACTGATTCCTCTTCCTGCAGTGTAATAAAATAATGCCCAAACAAAATGGTTCCTGGTGATCCTGCTGCTGGTGAGAATTTAACTCATGCCGAACTGAATTGGTTTACTTACACAATTACACCATCATGGGACAAATAGCATTGCAAAGCATTTTTGTTTTCTGGGTGTTTTGCTTTCTTGTTTGAAAGGGAATTCAAAACAGTCAATAACATGCTGTGGCTGGTCTTGGGATGTTCGCCTTAGCTTGTACCCTATGGAAGTATCATACACAAGTGTGCACATGCGCACACACACACACACACTATCACAGACATTCACTAACTAACTCACATTACACTCACTCTAACACATTCCCTCCCTCACTGCTGTACTTACTCTATTGAAAACAGAAGGGAAAAGTATTCAAAGCTCAAAGTAAATTGCTTATCAGAGTATGTATATGTCACCGTATACTATCCTGAGATTCATTTGCTTGCAGGCCTTCACAGTGGAAAAAAGAAGTACAATAGAATCCATGAAAAACTACATACAAACCTGACAAACATTTAATGTACACAAGAAGAGAAACAATATAAATACAATAAAATAATAATAATAAAGAAATAATACTGAAAGCATGAGATTGAAAGTGAGTTCAGAGGTTGTGGAATTAGTTCAGTGCTGAGGTGAGTGAAGTTATCCACATTGATTCAGAGGCCTGATGGTTGAAGGATAATAACTATTCCTGTACCTGATGGTGTGTCAGAGGAGTTTCAAGAAAAGCTCTGACAAGTTCCTCTGTGATTGTGAACACAGGGCTTCAGAGGTCAAAATGACTGTCCACATGATGTGGAGACATCAATGCCACTCTCATACATCATTGATGACCCCCACTTTCTGGTCCATGCCATCTTCTTTTTTCTGCCATCATGTAGGAAGTACAAGAAATTGAAGACCCACACCTCTGTGGTCAAAGCAGCTTCTTCCTCACTGCCATGAGATTTTTGATGGCATGCAATGTTTCAGGCACAGCTCCTTCCCATCTAGCTTCTTCCTTCATTTCCAGATCTGAAGAAGGCTCCTGGCCTGAAACATTGACTATTTATTTCCATAGATGCTGCCTGCCATGCTGATTTCCTCCAGCATTTTGTGTGTGTTGTTCTGGATTTCCAGCATCTGCAGAATCTCTTGTGTTTTTGAGTTTCCTTCTAACTGTTTCTGTCAATACTACCACAAACATGCTATCCGGAGTTTGGTAATACTGAAAAAAATGGAAACAAATGGCCCAGCTCTGTGCACCTGCTTCTCGCTAAAACATCCATCTGCAAGAATGGCCACTGGAGTCTACAACGGACAACATTCCTCGAAGTCTAAACCCTTCCAAACCGCGGTGCTCCTTTTCTCCAGTGGTGATAGCTGTCATTCAATAAGAAACTAACTCTGCATTTGAGGGCTGTGGATAAAGCCTCATTCCAGGGTTCTGATGATCATGATCCAATTTGCTATTCCATATTGAGTGAGTGTTGCAATGGGATTAAATCAGTAACATCATTGTCTCAAGTTCCGAGCTAGAGTGAAAATTCTTGATCATTTCAGATCATTTCATTACAACAGTGCATTGAGGTGTACAAGGGAAAACAAAAATACAATGCAGAATAAAATGTTAACAGCTACAGAAAAAATGCAGTGCAAGGAGACAATAAGGGACAAGGGCATAGTGAGGTAGAAAGTGTGGTCAAGAGTCCATGGCATTGTACTAGAAGGCTGGTCAGTAATCTTATAACAACTGGACAGAAACAGTCCTAGAGCCTGGTGGTATATGCTTTCAGGCTTTTGTATCAACTGCCTAATTTGAGAGGGAAAGGATAGAATATAATGGGTATAGCATGCCTTTAATAATGTTGGCTGCTTTACTGAAGCAGCAAAAACTGTTGACAGAGTCCATGGTGGGGAGGTTGGTTTCCATGATGTATTGAAATGTGTACATAACTCTCAGCAGCTTCTTGTGCATTTGCCTTTCTATACTGATTGAAAACTGAGGATGGCAGATATTGGAGAATCATGGAATAGAAAGTCTTGGATTGGATGGATTGTGGTCTTGGAAGAAACAGAAGCAACATCAGAAACCTTGCCAGGTTGATAGACTTTAGAGGAAGCTTTACCAATGGTAAAAAAAAATAAGACAGAATAATAAATAATTAGAAAGAAACGTGCCATTTGGCCCATCTAGTCTGTGTTGGTATTTATGATCTTGGTGAGACTTCTCCCTGTTCATCTTCATCTCACCCAAAACATATGTCCTTTTCCTTTCTCAAGATTTTCTCCTTCTTTAAGTTGAGTGTGTGTGTGGGGGGGAGAAGCAAAAATGTTTAAAGGAGGTTTGCAGGGCAAGTGGTTTTTATTTACACAGAGACTGGTGGATGCCTGTAATACATTGCCAATAATGGTGGTGGAGGCAGCAGTGATAGTGGTGTTTAAGAGGTTTTTATATAGGCACATCGATATGCAGGGAATGAAGGGATTTTGATCATGTGCAGGCAGAAGGATTCAGTTAATTTGGCATCAAGTTCGGCACAGACACCATGATTGAAGGACTTTTTTCTATAGTGTAGTGCCTATGTTTTATAATATGTTCCTTGCCTCCAGTTCAATTCCTTCAGCTGTTCAACATAACAAAAACTTCCCAATTCTCAACATCTGTGCACTACATTCCTTTCCTTCTCCTTCATGTATTCTTTCTTGCCCTACCTAAAAGTTAAACTGCATGAAAGGATGAGAACTTGTAAACTAATTAGGTTAATCTTGACTTGGTAGAGAGGAATATAATAGTTCAGATATTATATCTAATTAGCCAATCATGTGGCAGCATAAAAGCACGTAGACATGGTCAGTTGTTGTTCAGACCAAACATCGGAATGGGGTAGAAATGTGATCTAACCGACTGACTCAATCCAACTGAATGATTGTTGGTGCCAGATGAGGTGGGTTAAGTATCTCAGAAACTGCTGATCTTCTGGGATTTTCATACACAACAGTCTTTAGAGTTTGCAGAGAATAGTGTGGAAAACAAAAAAAATATCCAGTTCTGTGATCAAAAATGCCTTATTAATGAGAGAGGTCAGAGGAGAATTGCCAAACTGGATCAAACTGACAGGAAAACAACAGTAACTCAGATAAACATGCACTACAAGAGTGACATGCAGAAGAGCATCTCTGAGCGCACAACACATCAAACCATGAAGCGGATGGGTTACAGCAGCAGAAGCCCACTAACATAAACTCAGTGGCCATTATTAGGTACAGGAGCTAATTAATAAAGTGGCCACTGAGTGTATATTCTGCATTCTGCTATTGCTTTTCCCTTTGTTTTCAAACATAAAAAAGCAATACAACACAGAAACAGGCCCTTCAGCTCACAGTGCTGTGCCAATCCAATTAAATTAGTAATCAACTGGGCAACCTAACTAATCCCTTCAGCTACACAAGGTCCATATCCTTCCATTTTCCTCACATTCATGAGTCTATTTAAATGTCTTTAAATGTTCTTCTAACACCATTCCAGGCACCCACCACTCTCTGTGTAAAAAAACTTGCCCTTCCCATCTGCTTTGAGGTTGCCCCCTATCTCCTTAAATGCATGCCCTCTGGTATTGGACATTTCAACCCAGCAAAAAAAAAAAGATACTGTCTGTCTACTCTCACTATGCCTCTCATAATTTTATAAACCTTTATTAGATCTCCCTTCAGCCTCTGCCACTCCGGAGAAGAAAACCCAAGATTGTCCAACCTCTCATTATAACACATGTCCTCTAATTCAGGTAAACTTCTTCTGCATCCTCTCGAAAACCTCAACATCCTTCTTACAGTGGGGCAACCTGAAATGTATGCAATGCTCCAGATGTGGCCTAAGTATAATTTTATAAAGTTGTAACATAATTTACTTTTGAACTCAGTGCCTTGACTGATAAAGGCAAACTGACCATATGCCTTTTTAACCATGCTATCAACCTATGTAGCCACTTTCAGGGAACTATGCACTCGGATCCCAGGATCCCACTGCTCATCAACACTGCTAATGGTTTTGTCCTAAACAGCATACTGTCTCTTTACATTTGACCCACCAAGTGGTAACGTTTCACACTTAGCTGGCATCTGCCATTTCTCTGCCCATATCTGCAAATAATCTGCAAAGGAATCCTGCTGATTCCTTAGTCAGTCTGCTATGCTATCCACAACACCACCATTCTGCAAACTTACTAACCCACCCATATGCATTTCCTTCCAACTGATTTATATACATTACAACCAGCAGAGGTCCCAGCACTGATCCCTGCAGAACACCACTAATCACAGACCTCCATCTAGAGTAAGTCCCTGCAAAAACTACTCTCTGTCTTCCATGACCAAGCCAGTTCTGAATCCAGACAGTCAATTCTTCATGGATCCCATACATCTTAATCTTCTGCAGGAGCCTCCCACGAGGGGCCTTGTCAAATGCCTTACCAAAATCCATTTAGGCGACATCCATAAGCACTACCTTCCTCAATCACCCTTGTCACTTCGTCAAAAAATTTAATCAAGTTATTAAGACACAATTTTCCCTACATAAAGCCATGGTGGCTCTCCCTAATTCGGCTATGGTTTTCCAAATATTCATCATTCTTATCCCAAATAATTCTCTCCAGTAACTTCTCTACCACTGCCGTGAGACTCACCGATTTATAATTTCCAGGATTTTCACTGGTTCCCTTCTTGAATAATGAAACAATATTAGTCAAGTCAAATCACTTTTTATTGTCATTTCAACTATAACTGCTGGTACAGTACACAGTAAAAACGAGACAATGTTTTTCAGGGCCATGGTGCTACATGAAACAGTACAAAAACTACACTGAACTACACAAAAAGCTACACTAGACCTACAGACCTACCCAGAACTGCATAAAGTGCACAAAACAGTGCAGGCATTACAATAAATAATTAACAAGACAGTAGGCACAGTAGAGGGCAGTAAGTTGGTGTCAGTCCAGACTCTGGGTATTGAGGAGTCTGATGGCTTGGGGGAAGAAACTGTTACATAGTCTGGTCATGAGAGTCCAAATGCTACTCATCTGCCCGTCAGGACCTCCTCTGTAGCTCAATAGGACATGAAAATATTGGACAAGATCTCAGCAGTCACTTCTCTTGCCTCCCCCAAAAACCTGTGGTATATCCCATCAGACACCGGAGACTATCTACCTTAATGCTCTGTAAGGGGCTCACACAACTTCCTCCTTTACCTTGAAATGCCTTAGCATATTAGTACGCTGGGCACTGATCTCCCTATCCTCCATTTATTTCCCTTTGGTAAATACTGATGCAAAGTCCTTTGTAAGGACCTCACCCACATCCACCGCATCCAATCAAGTATTTTCCTCTTTATGTTTGAGTGGTCCTACCCTCTCCCTAGTTATCCACTAAATCTTGGTGTATGCATAGAATGCATTGGCATTCTTTTAAATTCTCCTTGCCAAGAATATTTCATGAACTCTCCTGGCTTTCCTACTTCCCTTCATTAGTTCCTTCTGGCTTCTTCGTCAAGGACTCTGTTTGATTCTAGCTTCCTAAGCTTTACATTCTTCTCCTTTTCCTTCTTGAATAAATTCGTCACCTCTCTGAACATCCGAGGTTCCTTACCTTGCCTTTCCTGTCTATCCTTCTGACTGGAGCATACCATACAGCTGTTCACAATTAACTTCCCCTGGTTCCTGCCCAATGATCTTGAAATTTGTCCTGCTCCGGTTTAATGCTGTCACACAATGTCCACACTTATCCTTATCTATAGCTACCTTCAGATTTAAAGGCGTGCTCACTATTCCTAACTGCTCATCTACTGAGAGGTCAGTCACCTAGCCAGGCTCGTTACCTGACACCAGGTTCAGTAGAGCACACCCCCCCCCCCCCCCCGCCATTGAACTATTTACATACTGAGTCAAGAAGTTCTCTTGTATATATCTTGCAAATTCTGCTCCACCTAACCCTCTTGCACTCTGAAAGTCCCAATTTATATCAGGGAAGTTGAAATTCCCGATGACAACAGCCTATTGTTTTTGCAACTTTCCTTAGTCTACCTGCATATCTGTTCCTCAATCACAAACACGAGGAAGTCTGCAGATGCTGGAAATCCAAAGCAACACATACAAAATGCTGGAGGATCTCAGCCGATCAGGTAGCATCTAGGGAAAAGAGTAAACAGTCAAT
Source organism: Hemitrygon akajei (assembly GCF_048418815.1). NCBI lineage: Eukaryota > Metazoa > Chordata > Chondrichthyes > Myliobatiformes > Dasyatidae > Hemitrygon > Hemitrygon akajei. The sequence continues at coordinate 117,372,758 of NC_133124.1, forward strand.
GTTTTGGGCTGAGACCCTTCTTCAGACTTCTCATGATAGAGTCTCTTAGCTTCCAACCCACCAACTCTGCATCCAACACATTATCCTCTGCAACTTCTGCCATCTTTTTGTGATTACCTTGTCCATTTGTCCCTTCCCACTAATCTCCCTCCTGGCTCTTACCCCTGCAAGTGGCGCAAGTAGTACAAAAGCCATACACCTCCTCCCTCACCTCCATTCAGAGCCCCAACTAGTCATTCCAGGTTAGGCAACACTTCACATGCAAATCTGCTGAGGTTGCCTATTGTGTCCGGTTCTCCCGACGCGGCCTCTTCTACATTGGTGCGACCCATTGTAAATTGGGGACTGCTTTGTCGAGCACTTTTGCACCATCCACCAATCCACCACAAGTGGGACTTCCCAGTGGCCAAACATTTTAATTCCCATTCCATTCTGATGTGCCAATCCATGGCCTCCTCTTGTGCCAAGATGAGCCACCCTCAATGCAGAGGAGCAACACCTTATATTCCACCTAGGTACCCTCCAACCTGTTAGTTTGAATAGGGAATTCTCCTTCTAGTAAACAAATTCCAAATTCCACTACCCCCCCCCCCCCCATTCCCCAATCCGACCTTTCACTTCTTCTCACCTGCCTACTACTTCCCCCTGGTTCCCTCCTCCTTCCCTTTCTCCTGTGATCCACTCTCCTCTCCTATCTGATTCTGTCTCATCCGGCTCTTGACCTTTCCCACCTATCACCTTCCAGCAAGCCTCTTTTTCCTTCCCCCGATCCTTTATTCTGGCACCTTCCACCATCCTTCTCAGTCCTAGAGAAGGATCTCGGCCTGAAATGTTGACGGTTTACTCTTTTCCTAGATGCTGCCTGACCTGCTGAGTTCCTCCAGCATTTTGTGTGTGTTGTGCTGCTGCTCAATGGCCCGATGGCTGTTGGGGTGTCTATAGTAGAATCCCATCAGAGTGATAGCACTCTTCCTATTTTTGAGTTCAACCCATATAGACTGAATGGGTGCTCAGTGGCTCCATTATGTCCTCTCTGAGTGCAGCTTCACTCCCCCTTTACCTCCTTCTCCATCCTTTCTAAAATATCAAAACCTTGGGACATTAAGCATTCATTCCTGTGCTTCTCTTAACCAAGTATCTGTAATGGTCACAACGTCATAGCTCCATGTACTGATCCATGCTCTAAGTTCACCATCTTTACCAATAATACTCCTAACATTACAATACTCACTCTTCAAACTATCCATCCTATTATATCTATTACTTTGCTCCTGCCTGTTTTAACTGGTCCTTCCGCTCCATCCTTTCTGACCTGGTGCTCTGATTCCCATCCTCCTGCCAAACTAGTTTAAACTCTCCCGAGTAGCACCAGCAAACCTTTCAGCCAGGATATTGAGTCCCTCCAGTTTAAGTGCAAGCTGTCCCTCTTGTACAGGTCACTTCTACCTTAGAAGAGGTTCCAATGATTCTAAAGATAAAAACCCTACCCCCTGCACCACTTCTTCAGCTACTTATTCATCTGTACAATCATTCTATTCCTGTCCTGATTAATACGTAGCACCAGGAGTAATCCAGAAGTCTGCTGTTCCTAACTCCCTATATTCACTGCAGAGGACCATTTCCCCATTCTACCAATGTCATTGGTGCCATTTTTCTCATTTACATCAACGACTTGCCAAATATGGTCAAATCCAAGGTCAGACTCTTTGCAGATGACTGCATAAACTACTGTGAGGTAAAAAATGACCAAGATGCTCAGTTGCTGCAAAACAATATTGATTCATTATGTCAATGGGGGTCTCAATGGCAAATGTCCTTCAACTCATCTAAATGTTATACTATGCATGTCAGTCACAAAGTTAAACCAATCAGCACAACATATAACTTGAAAGGAAAGATTCTTGAACCAGTCACCCACCACCCATATCTAGGTGTTAAAATTAGCAAGGATCTTAACTGGGCATGCCACATCAATCAGATTAAAGCCAAAGCAAACAAAATGCTGGGTAGCCTGCGAAGAAACTTCCACTCGTAGTAAATCCGTCAAGATCACGGCATACAAGACACTCATCCACCCAAAGACAGACAGACAGACATACTTTATTGATCCCGAGGGAAATTGGGTTTCGTTACAGCCGCACCAACCAAGAATAGTGTAGAAATATAGCAATATAAAATCATAAATGATTAAATAAAAATAAGTTAATCATGCCAAGTGGAAATAAGTCCAGGACCAGCCTATTGGCTCAGGGTGTCTGACGCTCCGAGGAAGGAGTTGTAAAGTTTGATGGCCACGGGTAGGAATGACTTCCTATGACGCTCTGTGTAACATCACTGTGGAATGAGTCTCTGGTTGAATGTACTCCTGTGCCTAACCAGTACATTATGGAGTGGATGGGAGACATTGTCCAAGATGGCATGCAACTTGGACAGCATCCTCTTTTCAGACACCACCGTCAGAGAGTCCAGTTCCACCCCCACAATATCACTGGCCTTACGAATGAGTTTGTTGATTCTGTTGGTGTCTGCTACCCTCAGCCTGCTGCCCCAGCATACAACAGCAAACATGATAGCACTGGCCACCACAGCTTCGTAGAACATATTCAGCATCGTCCGGTTTGAGTATTGCGCAGCCATATGGGATTCCCATCAAGCTAACAACAAGAAGTCCATTGAAAAAAACAACACTTTGTGCTAAATGATTACAGCAGGAAATCCAGTGTCACCAACATGCTCTCTAACCTTCAGTGAGAACCACTTGAAAACCGATGTACTAAACTACGGTTAATCTCCATTTTTAAAGAAGTTCACAACATCACTCAATCAAACATCCAAATTCATCACAGGGTCAGTTCAACTCGACAGCAAACTGGACCTTACACACTGGATTCCCCTTCATTCAGCAAGATTTGCTACCAGTACTTCCTCAACCCAAGATCAACAAGAGAGTGGAATCTTCTGCCGCCAGACCTGCGCAGTGTTTCTGACATTAATATTTTTAAAGATAGACTCAAACAAATCAATTTAGGGGATCTGGTCGAAAAAGCTCACTTTACAATTTAACTCTCACGCCGTTCACACTGACTGCGCGTTATAACAGCTGTCCGGCAGTGCTTGCACAGGACCAAGCAGAAGCAGAAGAAAGTGCGCCACAACCTCTGTCTGCTCACCCTCCCTCTTAAGAGTATTCTGCAGCCATCCTTGATCCGAGCACTTTGGAAACAACACACCAACCAGGCTTCTATCCGGGTAATTTTTGGGGTCTGCAAGCCACTGAATTTCCCGTCCAGTCCCTTAACTATCAAATCTCCTTTCACAATCTTCGACTGTACGCTTCCTTTCTGAACCTCAGAGCCAGCTGCAGTGCCACTGGCCTGGCTGCTGCTACTGTGCTCTGATAGGGCATCCACAGACCCTGCACCTCACCTCCCCCCATCAGCAGTTTTCAAAGGAGTATACTTGTTGCTGAGGGGAGTGGCCACAGGGTAACCCTGCAATGACTGCTTACTCCACTCACCTCTCCCGGAGGTCACTCATCTACCATCTGAAGACTGCACTTTTTGTGTAACCACCTCAGTAAAAGTTTCATCTTGGAGGTTTTCAGCATCTGGGTTTGGTCCTTAGGATATCTAGCTCCAGCTCCTGTTATTGTCACTGTTTTTTTCCTATGAGTGATGGGGTCGCAGACGACTATGGTCACTGTTATTTTTGTTGTGCGGGAGGAGTGATTTTTGGGGTCTGCAAGTTTTGTTTATTTTCTTTCACATGCCGGGGGGTGGGTTGATGTCTTTCTGTATTTAATAGCTACCTGGAGTAGACAAATAATCAGAATTGTATTGTACATGCATACTTTGACAATAAAATGAACCTTTGAACCCTTTGACTTTATCAGCCAGGAGTTGAAGTCGGCTGCACTTCCCACAGATGTAGTCATCGTGGAGACCGTTAGGCACTCAGAAATCCCATCTATTACAGGAGGAGTATTCTCATGTTTTAACTACCACCCTGCTGGCACGGAATTAAGGATTGGGGTCTTACAGACAACAGAAAAAGCTTACCTCTGCCTTTTCTCTGAAACCATTGAGTTCTGCATACACCTAGATCACTTACTCGGCTTGTTATAACTTTGGCTCCAACTTCTCAAGTCCAAGTCTACAATAAAAAATAAATGATACCAAATGACTCAGAAGCACCCTTAGTCCCCACCTGTTCTCGATGAAGCCTTTTGAGCCAAGGCTTGACCACTCTAACACTGGCACGATGGCCATCCCACTTATTCCTCATTTCTTTCTATTGGCTCAAATAAAACTCAGGTCTCCTGAGACTTGTTCTTTTCGAATGGCTCTCACCTTGGAACTATGTTGCTCTCCCACACCTCATTTCAAATTATGACTCGCTCCCATTGAGATGTACTACCTTGATGTACTTACATTTTGAAGTGGCATGTGAAACAATGTTTTCACTGTTATCTCAATCCAGGTAACAACAATAATAAACCAACCAATTCCTGGAAAGTCAATTCACTGTTCCTTTGCAGGATATCCTCTTCCATGTTTTCATCAGGGCCGTAAGTACTGATTCAATGGTATGACATGAGTGTCAATATTTTGTGTGCTACTCACAACTTTGAAAGTATTTCAAAGGCATGTGACTAAGCCTTAAAACAACCAAAATCCCTGCTGCGGATTTTATTTTACACTGTTCAGGGATTTGCTTTTTCAAATTTCTTTCAACTTAAATAAGTAACTAAAGTTGAATCAATTTTAGCATTAATACATATAGCTGTCCCAATCTTCAGGTGATCTATCAAATTTTTAAAGAAAATTGTAGTTTTTTCTTGCTGAAGAAATTCTTCTATCTGCCATTCTAACTGGCCAGTCATCCATAGAACTATTTAACATTACAGCACAGAAACAGGCCTTTTGGCCCTTCTTGGCTGGGCCGAACCATTTTTCAGCCTAGTCCTACTGACCTGCACCTGGCCCATTTCCCTCCATACACCTCTCATCCATGTACCTGTCCAAGTTTTTCTTAAATGTTAAAAGTGAGCCTGCATTTACCACTTCAACTGGCAGCTCATTCCACACTCACACCACTCTCTGTGTGAAGAAGCCCTCCCCAAATGTTCCCTTTAAACTTTTCCCCTTCACCTTTAACCCATGCCCTCTGTTTTTTTTTCCCTCCCCTAACCTCAGTGGAAAAAGCCTGCTTGCATTCACTCTATCTATACCCATCGTAATTTTATATAATATTCTACCAAATCTCCCCTCATTCTTCTAAGCTCCAGGGAATAAAGTCCTAACCTATTCAACCTTTTTTCTGTAACTCAGTTTCTCAAGTCCTGGCAACATCCTTGTAACCTTCTCTGCACTCTTTCAACATTATTAATATCCTTCCTGTAATTCAGTGACCAAAACTGCACACAATACCCCAAATTTGGCCTCACCAATGCCTTATACAACCTCACCATAACATTCCAACTCTTATACTTAATACCTTGATTTATAAAGGCCAATGTACCAAAAGCTCTCTTTACTACCCTATCTACCTGTGATGCCACTTTTAGGGAAGTTTGTATCTGTATTCCTAGATCCCTCTGTTCTACTGCACTCCTCAGTGCCCTACGATTTACCTTGTATGTTCTACCTCACACTTGTCTGTATTAAACTCCATCTGCCATTTTTCAGCCCATTATTTCAGCTGGTCCAAATCCCTCTGCAAGCTTTGAAAACCTTCCTCACTGTCCACTACACCTCCAATCTTTGTATCATCAGCAAATTTGCTGATCCAACTTACCACATTATCATCCAGATCATTGATATAGATAACAAATAACAATGGGCCCAGCACTGATCCCTGTTGCACACCACTAGTCACAGGCCTCCACTCAGAGATCCTGACAACATCATAGTTGCTAGGGACTATAAAATGGAAATCCATGCATAAGTACGTATGGATAGAAAGGGGTTAAAGAGATTTGGGCCAAATGCTGGCATTTGGGGCTAGCATGAATGGATGACTTGGTTGGCAAGGACAAGTCGGGCTGAGGGGCCTGTTTCCATGTGGTGTAACTCTATGACGCTATGAACCTCTTCTGGATATCCTCTTTGAAGTAGATAGTAACTGTCATTCTTTTGTTACTAACCAGGGAATTTGTGTCAATGACAGCACTGAGAGAATGCTGTGATATCAGAGATGCTGTTTCTCAGACGAGGCATTAGTTGAAACCATGTTTGCTGTGTATCCTGGTGTGACAAACTCGTCTGGTGGCACTACGTCCAATAAGAACAAATTGTCCCAGGTGCACTAGTCTGCATTTTCATCCTCCGTCAATGTCACTGAATCAATTCATCCAGTCATAATTGCACAACACTTTTGAGGTCCTTCATAACAATTGGCACTTCATTAAGTATTTCAGTGGCTAGGAAATGCTTTGAGATGGCAAGAAGGCAGGTTGCTATACTAATGCGATCTTTTGTTCTCTGGCACACAAGAAATTCCACAGATGCAGGAAATCTTGAGCACACAAAATGCTGGAGGAACTCAGCAAGTCAGGCAGCATCTTTGCAAGGAAATAAACAGTCAACATTTCAGGCCGAGACCTTTTGCCGAGTTCCTCTAGCATATTTTGTTTTGTTCTCTGACGGTTGGAATTTCAATCCCTTCTCCCTGGTAGGTTAGATGCATGACAGTTTATATCAAGGCAAGACAAACAGAACTGGAAACTGAGAAGGCTTTTAATTAGAGTCACGACAGAATTGTTCATTAAGTGAATGAAGGTTGCCCTCTGCAGAGTTCATCAATTCAACCTTGCCTTCTTGTCACCCCCGCCCCAATTCAGTTCCCCTGCCAGCACAAACTTACAGGTAACATGCAGCTTCTACACAAAGAATGGCTCTAAAATCAGCTGGGCTTTCAGCCTCTTTCACCGACTGCAATGAATCAGTGGTGGGGAGTTTAACATAACGAATCCAAACTTAAAATACCAATAAAGCTGGCATTGTGAGACTCCTTATAATGCATTCATGCAATCAAACAACAAAACAAAAACAGGAAGAAATGCTTTGTTTAAGGAATTTGGTGCTGATGGCAAACGCTGGCCAAAGTGCATTACTAGTTTTAAATCTGCGTCTGAGTGCACTTCCATCAATACTAATGGAGAAGAGCTTATGGACAGAGCCTGGAGCAGTCTATGTTCTTTAATTGCCATTTACATACCAGAAAAATCATTAATTTATAATTCACCTATTATTCTTTCAGCTCACCATGTTTTATCAATGTCTGAATAGGGCAGGGAAATGATTCACTTTGAAGCCAGCTTTCTCTCTCTGGGTTCAATGTTTCCTTCATACCTTTTGACCCCGCTGCCAATAACATCATCAGTGGCTGAGGCAGTTTACAGCTCCTTATTTAGATATGATTTATGATGCCACATTAACCCTTCGCTAACCTAGAACTACCTTTTATTAAAACGGTTTGACACCTTTATTGAAGGTGCCATTGTCTACATCATGGATTTCACAAATGTAACATGGTAATCAATTATCGAGCACTTTATTGATAAAAACCTAATAGCAAAATGCTTCATCATTTCCGCCCAGAAAATAGTCATCCCTTTTGAACTTCCCTGAGAAATGGCTATTTGTCTTTATATTTGCATCTCTATCTCCTGTTGATCGTTAGATGGTTTGACTGTTGATACACACCCAGCAATTCCTAATCCCAACCCATATGGCCTCATTTGATGTGATGCCATCCTTCATTGATGAGCAGTTGAATCACCAAGGCTTCAAAGGCTATTGTCCGAAACCCTCAAAAGAGGCTTAATATGGACAAATGGACACCAGTCAAAATGGGCATTTTGGGTCAAGTGGCCTGGTTTCATGCCGAACGACTTCATGACTCCTGAAGGTGACGCAGAGCTTTAAGTGTTTTGAATGGTTTTAAACAAAGTCCTAACATAGAAAATTTACCTGATTCCCGAAGAATGTTGCCTCACCTCTAGCCAATGTCCCCTTTAAAAACTAAAACAGCCCTACAGAATTACCGAAAGATTTACATCCTTCTAGCTGTAGACATTTTTGTTACACGCCTGTCATGAAAGGAAAATTGTAATAACTTAATTATAAATTATAATATATAGCATTTCATTTTATACTAAATTTTAAACAAGTAACATGCACAAATGTTTTAGCAGTAAATACTGTATGTGGCTTTTGTAGCTCTTTCTCACAAAACAAGGTTGCCCATCCTTTTTTATTCATTTCCAGAAATTAGACACCTTGAGCCTTTATGGCCACCCCTCTGAACTGAGGAGGTGGTGTTCTGAAGTTATCTGTGGCTCAGATTTCTAATTTCCTTCTCTAGAGGACATTAGTAAAGCAAAGGGACATGTAGTTTCATAGTTACCACGACTTTCAAGTCTCTGCATTTCTTCAAGTCACAGACAAAGTCAAGTTTGTTATCATACGTGCAAGGACATGTACGTATTGATGCAGAAACATTACAGGCTCATAGCACAGAAACAGCAGTCATAAGAAAAAACATACACATAAATTATGCTCATTTTTTACAAGAAAACATAATTGACACATTAATGTCAATTTTAGTGCAAAAGTATCAGAATGGTCATAGTGTTGCTAAACTGTAGCAATATTTTACTGGTTTGTTCAAGAAATAAATGGTTGGAGGGAAGCAGCATACCTCTTGAACCTGGTGGTGAGGGCTTCAGGCTTCTGTATCTCCTGCCTGAATGTAACTGCAAAAAGATGGCATGGCCTGGATAATGGGGATCTTTGATGATAAATGCTTTTTTTCTTGAGGCAGTACCTCATGTAGATTCTGCCAATGGTAGGGAGGGATGTGCCGGTGATTCAATGGACAGGTCCACCACCCTCTGCTGCTTCTTACGTACCTGCACGCTCCAAGTGCCATACCAGCCCATGATGCAATCAGTCAGGATACTTTCAGCAGTACATCTGTAAAAGCTGGTTAAAGTTTTCGGTCATAAGGACAATGATCCAATATATTAACACCCAGGAACTTGAACCTGCTGGTTCTCTGTGCCACTGATCCCCCAGCGTAGACTGACACATGCTTGTTGCCTTTCCCCTTTCTGAATTTAACCATCAGCTCTTTAGTTTTGCTGACATTGAACGAGAGGTTGGTTTGGCAGCACCACTCAACCAGTTTATTACTTAATTACTTAAATTTATATCCTCCAGCTTCCATTGTGGGATTTGAACTCAAACCTCTGGATCATAGAAAGTAGAACATTACTGTACAAGAACAGGCCTTTCAGCCCACAATGTCTATGCTGAGCATGATGCCAAATTAATCTCATCCAACTGCCTGCACAAGATCCACATCCCTCTGTTCCTGCTTCTGTCTGAAAGCCTCTTGAACGTCACTGTTATATCTGCTTCCTCTACTCACTCTGGCTGTCTGTTCCACTCCCCGTGTTTAAAAAAAAACTTACCCCACACATCTCCTTTCTTTCCCTCTCTCACCTTGAAGATGTGTCTTGGAGTATTTGACACTTCTACCCTGGAAAAGAGATTCTGACTGCCTAACCCATATCAGCCCTTCATTGTTTTATGAACTTCAGCGAATAAGACCGCAGAAACAATGGTCCACAATGCAGGGTATTAGTCCATATGCTATTTTATCCTTAAATAGCTTCATCAAAACTGTCAGTGAGGGAAGTGGCTCACTGGACTTACTGATAAGACAATGAGAAGATCTCATTAAATTATGAATGAGTTTAATGAAGTGAGCAGAGAGTTGGACATGGGAATGCGGGGAAGGTTCAACTTTTAGATGGTTTGAAGAGTGGTAGAATATAGTTCTCAGTTAAGAATGGGAGGGGGGGAACAACAAAAGAAATATGTTAGAATGTTCTGAGCATCATGTAGAATAAATTAGCAGTAGGTATATTAATTCTGACAAAACAAATGGCTGGAAGACAATTGGATGTGGTTCTTGAAAGAGATAAGGTTCAGAGGCAGAGTGATGAGGTGGTTGTGTCATGCTTTGATTTTTTTGCACTTTGGAATCAAAGGCCATTACTTACGAAGATGACATAAAATTTATGAATCCATTCGGGACAGAACAGAAATTCTCTTCAACAACCTTATTGTTCAAGTAATAATGGTTAGGTACAGGTAATTGGTGTCTCTGTGCGATCTGCGTATAGCTTTGAAGTGGTCTTATTCAAAAGCAGGCCATTCAGTCCTTGGCAATCCTTGGTCAGGCTGCATTGAATGCCATTCACTCCAGCGCCGTTTTAAACCCACACAACAAATTAAGGACTGCAAAGGAAGTGTTTCAGGTTCATCAGTATCGGTCACTGGGGAGTTCTGTGGTTAAAGCATATTACAAGATAATAAAGAAGTTGACCCAATGAAGTTTATAATGTGTGAAACAATTAGTGTCAAAATTCAAGGTATCCCTCATTATCATATTATTAAATGTAAAGTTAGAAAGTACCATTAATAGAAAAAGCTAATAACACATCAAATTTTTTATGCAATATTAGATTATGCCTGTTAAATTAATAGAGATATTAAATTGGTTAAAGTGCATAGTCCATTAATTATTAGTACATAGAGCCAAAAAGTTATCATTAGAGCTGCTGATATTTCTCTCAGGGCTAATTTCTAGGCAGAAATAAGATTTGTTTGCACGGTAGAAGATAACTGCAATTGTACAGTGCCTTTTGATGATAACTCGGAATGCAGGTGTCATTTAATACTGCAACTCAGTAACTGAGGCTAGTGTGACTCGTGTTTCGAATCATACTTGAGGTTGTGACTAGTTACACCTTTGTCCTCTGGATTAGTTTCACTGTAGTGAGAAGCCTTTGCAGGTGATGAGAAAGACTGGAAAAGTGTTGGTGCCAATGTCAAAACTTTGTTGGCATCCACCTTCTCTGAGGTTCACTTTGAGGTGGAATTTCGATCCCTGTGTGCATGTCATCAGATAGTAGATAAGATGGAGAAGAATGTCTAAGAGGAGGACAATATTTCAATGTCCTTCTCCACTGTAAGAGATAAAGGCTATTGTGAGGATATCTATGAGGTTATGCTGATGTCGCCTGCATCCCCTTGTTTGTCATCACACCAATAATTTCAGACTCTCACTGGGATTATCCTTGGCAGCTTCTTCAACCTCGACAGTATGATAGATGCTGCTATGGAGACTTTTCCTCTCCACCTACCTCCACGCCTTCTATCCCACTCTGTGTATCCAGTCTTCACTCTCCTAACCATCCCTTAAACTGAGCTTCCGAGACCATTGTCTTTCCATCACCAAGGCAAGCTAATCAACTGTCTGTCTCTTCCTCTACCCCCAGCGAATCTGCAGCAAATGAATGATATTCAAAGGGATTATGATGTTCTAGTGAATGAATCACAACAGATCAGCAGGTGTGCTTGTCCATTTGTTAATAAGATAAATGGCGTGTTAGCCTTAATTGAGAAGTGGATGGAATTTAAAAATAGGAGTATTAAAGTTGTACAGAGTGTTGGTCAAGCACAGCTGGAATAAAGCACACAGTTTTGGTCCTCTTACCTAAAACAAAAAGGATGGAATAGCATTAGAGGCAGTCTAAAGGTGATTCACCAGGCTAATTCCTGGGATGAGAAGGTTATTCTTTCTACAATATGAGGGACAGGTAATTTAAAACTGGGGTATTTAGAGTCATTGACTCAGAGTCATAGAAAAATACAGCACAGAAACAGACCCTTTGGCCCATCTAGTTCATGCCCAGTCATTTAAACTGCCTACTCCCAGAGACTTGGACCTGGACCATAGCCCTTCATACTCCTCCCATCCATATACCTATCCAAACTTTTCTTAAATGTTGAAATCGAGCTTGCATGCACCACTTGTACTGGCAGCTCATTCCATACTCCCATAACCCTCTGAGTGATGAAATTTATCTGTATGTTCCTGTTAAACTTTTCACCTTTTACTCTTAATCCATGACCTTTAGTTGTAGTTCCACCTAACATCAGCAGAAAAAAACATGCTTGCATTTACCCTATCTATACCCCTCATAATTTTGTACACCTGTATCAAACCTCTCCTCAACCTTTACGGTCCAAGGAATAATATCTTAATCTATTCAACCTTTCCTTAAAACTCAGGTTTTCGAGCCCCAGCAACATCTTTGTATATTTTCTGTATACTCTTTCAACCTTATTTACATCTTCCATGTAAGCAGGTGACCAAAACTGCACACAATACAAATTAGGCCTCACCAATATCTTCTACAACTTCAACAGACAAATCTATCTCCTGTACTCAATGCATTGATTTATGAAGGCCAATGTGCCAAAAGCTATCTTTATGACCTTATCTACCTGTGCCACCACTTACAATGAATTACAGACCTGAGTTCCCGGGTCCCTTTGTTCTACCACACTGCTCAGTGCCCTATCCTTCACTGTATAAGACCTACTGAAGTGCAACACTTTGCACTTGTCTGTATTAAGTTCCATCTGCCATTTTTCCAGCTGTTCCGGATCTCACTGCAAGCTCTAACAGTCTTCCTCACCATCTACTATACCCTGAACCTTGGTGTCGTTAGCAAATTTGCCGGTCCAGTTAACCACATTATCATCCCAATCTTTGATATAGATGACAAACAACAATTGATCTAGTACTGATCTCTGCGGCATTCTACTAATCACAGGCTTCCAGTCAGAGAGGCAACCATCCACTATCACTCTCTGGCTTCTCCCACAAAGCCAATGTCAAATCCAATTAACTACCTCATCTTGAATGGCAAGTAACTGAACCTTCTTGATCAACTTCCCATGCAGAACCTTGTCATAAGTCTTGCTGAAGACCACATAGGCAACATCCATCCACTGCTTTAGCTTCATCAACCTTCCTTAAATTTCCTTAACTTCCCATTTATAAATTTATCTCTCTCACAGGGTAGTGAATCCTTGGAATTGTCTACCCCTAAAGGCAGTGGAGGTCAGATCACTGCAGATATTTAGAATAGAAAAAGATATAAAGGTTGTGAAGAAAAAGCATTTCAGGATGTATATTGCAAACATTTCTCTGACATTAAATTGGACCTTTGAACCTTTGAAAATATTTGAAAGATTGAGGAGTTTAGGGTGTTGGGAAACTGGCATTGAGGCCTGGGGCAAATCAGCCACGATCGTATTGAATGGTGGAGAAGGCTTCAGTGGTGGCCTACTCATGTTCTTATTTTCCTGTATTCTTGAATTCACCCTCATCCATGCTTCTATCCTCCCCAGTACTCCTGAGACAAACACCCACCTATTACTCCTATACTTGCCAAGGTTCTCTGCATGTGTATCAACTATATTAGCAGACAGGCAGGAGTGTGAATCAAACCTCTCACCATCTTGCCTGAAGTTCAGTGCTGTAATATGACAAGTATTCAACAGCATTACAGTAGGCTTGGCACTTCAAGGTGAAAAGACAACGGGTTAAATCACAACAACCATTTACATATTTTGCACCCTTAAAACAAGAATTGCAACTGCATCCGCTCGCTCCCTTATATCTGGGGCTGCCTCATTACAGTTGTGTGTTATTTCTAAGAAAGTTGCTGAAACTACATTTTAGTGTATGGTTCTTTGGTTGCATGAGCAGATTGTGTATACAAAGGTCAATGACTGGTTAATTTTGAATTAATGAAATTGACCAGAAATTGACAAGCAGATTCTTTGAAAAGTGATTCTGCAGCTTTAAGTATACAGTCTAGTGGTATCATTTCCTTTTGTATGCTCCACGCACACTTAGCCTAATTGCAGGTTTCTGTGACATTCTACATGTGATACAGGCAACACAATAAAGGAGGAAATGATTTGGAAGATGCAGAACGATCCTACCCAGCGTCCAAAAGCCAGAGGAACCTTGCAATATTGTTCACATCCTTTTTATTCCCTTAATTTCTCCTCTTACCCAGCTGTCCTGAGGGCAAATCTTCTTTCCTGTAAAGGAGAACACCTGTGTGCTATTCTGTAACTCTTAAAGGCCACAAAACTTCCCTTAGGCTCAAGCTCAGGTTACAGTCCAATGACTCATTCCTTCAAGATTTATTTTTAAGCTTGATGTTTTGTTGAAAGTAAATTTGCAAAGCTACTTTCCCAGTAATAGACAGGGCAGAGCAGAAAATAATGCATGCACTGTGATAATTCATCATGGAACAACTAACAAAAATAGGCTTATTTTATTTCTGTTCTTTCTGGTAAAAACCATGTTAAATTTACTTTTAATTTATGTTTTATTTGCTAATGCTGTTTATATGATGCTATGTGTTTGTGATACTGCTGAAAGTAAGCTTTACTGGCACCTGCACATATATGTACTGGTGTATATAACAATAAACTCGACTCTGACTTTATATCCTTCTTCTTTCGCATTTCTCGTGATCTATGGAGTCTTGCCTCCAATTCATTTCAGTGGATTTTGAGCTGACAGATAAAGCTTTAGTGGAAACTGCAAATGGTGATTGATGGGGCAGATGGGTATAAATTTGGGAGGTGGTGATCGCCTTCTAGCTGTGTACACTGATCTTCTGTGTAACCGGCTGAAGGTTCTCAGTGCTATTTGGAATACTTCAGAGTGTCATAATATCTTAAGACATGGGGGCAAAATTAGGCCTATCAAGCCTGCTCCGGCATTCAATTCTAGCTGTTTTTTCTTCTCAACCCCTTCTCCCCCTAAACTTTGATGCCCTTACTAATACAGAAACTATCAATCTCCACTTTGAATATACACAATAATTTTGCCTTTACAACCTGACTAATGAAATTTTGGTACAACGTCACAATGTACATAGCAGCAGTTCACTCAAACATGACAGGGTGACATAACAATAAATGATCAAACACATCTAGGATGTAGAGGAACATTGGTTTAGGAAGGGAATTCTAGGGCCTAGGTGGAAAATATGGAAATTACAAATTGTAACATTTAGAGGATTGAAAAACATTCCAAAGGAAGATCAGGAAAGTGCCACTCAGGGTCTTGGAAATCAGGACAAAAAAATTTAAATGGGCAATATCCAGACTGGGAACCAATGGAAGGTGTTTGTTTCAGTTCAGGAAGCCTCAGATACAGAGTTCTCTCAATGGGAAAGCAGCTGGGTGTTCCTGGCTGCCTGTGGGCTTCCTTCCCATTGCAACGGAACACGTGCCCAGTGCACAGCTCTCCATCTAGTGGGCTACCTGAGAATTGGCTAAATATTCCCAATGGAATAAAACATTTATTTTATGGAATCCTAACTGAACCTAACCTACAAACTGGACATCAGGCTGTCTTTCAAGAGGGTGAACTCTTGCAAGGCAACAGGTCCCAATGGTGTACCTGTTATGGCTCTGAAAACCTACGCCAACCAACTGGTGGAGGTGTTCAAAAACTTTTTTAATCTCTCAATTGTTACAGTCAGAAGTCCCCACCTACTTCAAAAGGGCAACAATTATACCAGCACCCCAGAAGAGCAGAGTGAGCTGCTTTAATGACTAACACCCAGTTGCACTCACATCTACCATGATGAAGTGTTTTTAGAGGTTGGTCATGGCTAGAATTAACTCCTGTCTCAGCAAGAACCTGGACCCACTGCAATTTTCCCATCACCAGGACAGGTGTATGATGGACATAATTTCATTGGCTCTTCACTTGGCCTTAGATCACCTGGACAATACAAATATGTATGTCAGGATGCTGTTTATAGACTACTGCTCAGTGTTTAACACAATCATTCCTATAGTTCTGATCAAAAAACTCCAGAACCTTGGCCTCTGTACCTCCCTCTGCAACTGGATCTTCATCTTCCTAACTACAAGACTACAATCTGTGCAGACTGGAAAGAACAACTCCCCCTCACTGACAATCAACACTGGCGCACCGCAGGTGTGCGTGCTTAGCCCACTGCTTTACACTCTCTATACACATGACTGCGTGGCTAGGTACAGCTCAAATGCCCATCTGTAAATTCACTGATGATACAACTATTGTTGGCAGAATTTCAGATGGTGACAAGAGGGCATACAGGAGCAAGACACATTAGCTAGTTAAGTGGTGTCACAGCAACAAACTTGCACTCAATGTCAGTAAGATCAGAGAACTGGTTGTTGCCCTCAGAAAGGGTAAGACAAGGGAAGAAACACCTGTCCTCATAGGGATCAGAAGTGGAAAGAGTGAGCAATTTCAAGTTCCTAGATGTCAATATCTCCGAGGATCTATCCTGGACCCAACACCAGCTACAAAGGCGGCACATGAGTGGGTACATCTCATTACGAGCTTGAGAAGCTTGGTATGTCAACAAATACACACAAAAATTTCTACAGATGTACTGTGGAGAGCATTGTAGCATTGTAACTGGTTGTATCACAATATAGTATGGAGGTGCAGTGCTTCTACACAGGATCAAACTAAGCGCAGAGAGTTGTAAACTTAGTCAGCTTCCTCATGGAAACTGGCAAGGCAGCATTTATCTTTCAGGACCCCCTTCACCCAGGTCATGTCTTACTCACATTGCTACCATCGGACAAGAGGTACAGAAGTCTGAAGGCATTGTATACTGCATACTTACTGTAATTTGTTTTTTTTCTATTATTATGTATTGCATTGTACTGCTGCCACAAAGACAACACATTTCAGGCATGTAGTGGTGATATTAAGCCTGATTCTGGTTCTGAACTGGACCACAAAGTTTCTCAACAGCTGTACTATCCTTTGTAAGATCCAAACTGGATGTTCATTGCTTGCTCTTTTCATTGCCACCATCAAGGAGGGGTACAGGGGCCTGAAGGCACACTCAATATTTCAGAAACAGCTTCTTCCCCACCAACCATCAGATTTCTGAATGGACAATGAACCATGTGCAATACCTCACTTTTTTGTTCTATTTTTGCACTATTTATTTAATTTATTTGTTTTAATATGTACACCTGTACAGTGGATATTGGTTAATTGGGCCATCAGTTATTTAGGGCAGCCACTTATTTGGGATAACTCATAAAGAACAAAAACTAATTGAGAAAATTTCTGTGATTCCCTTTTTATTTAGGCCAGTATGTCATCTAGTTGGGGCAGGAGACTGTTATCGAACAGGTTCTAACTACCATCAGTTGCCTGCATTTACGTGGCTGTCAGATGCTACACCATACTTAGAGCAAACAGTTTTTAAAATGGTGTAAGTTGTTTGATTTTCTGTTCAAAAAGTAGAGATTTTGCCACTGATTGTTGCAAAAAGAAAAAAAGCAGTGAGACAATTCAGAACTGCTTTGTTCACTACGGTTTGAAGTATTCAGGCTTGGAGATGCCAGAAACAGCCGGGAGTGAAATGAACTATGAAGAATTTGATGGTAAAGCCAATTATCTTGAATGAAAATTAATATTTGGAGGATGCAAAAACTGATAGCATTGTATGGAGGCAGTCCATTATTTGCATTGACTGTTTGCATACACTGGATTGATAAATATTAGGAACTAATACAGTTTTATAGCACTGTAGTACTATTGGCAGTGTTCTAATTTGTTCTGCATTTCATTTAAGTACATAATTTACTACTCATTTTACACCTTTTTAACTATTTCCATAAAACTTCAGCTAATTGGGGCAGCCACTTAATTAGGCCAAAATGTACCAGTCCTAATGCATCCTAATTAACTGGAATCAACTGTATTTCTTATTGTAATTTGAAGTTTTCAATTATGTACTGCAATGTACTGCTGCCACAAAACAATATGCCAGTGATCAAAAACCCAATTCTGATCTGATAGACTCTCCATCCCCCAATTGTTTCTCTATCTAGAGAGTCACCCATCATTCACTTCCACCTTAACACAGAAGTCCTTCTCAGCTCAGTGATATTCCTATCAGGCTCCTTGGCTCCTTCCTTCCATTTCCAAGTTCCTGCATATTCACAACTCTGGCATTTCCAGTGGGCTCAATGGCCACACATTTTCCTTCCGAGAATATTCTTCTTGTCTACAAAACAATTAATTTAACAACATCTTCAGCTGTTTAACCTGGCCTGACTCCAATCACATTGATGCAATCCAACTCTGAGGCTGCTTAAATGTATTGCAACAATAACTGTGTCTTATGTTCCCTTTCTTAAACAAACAGCAAGCATTTCCTCTCCCTTCTTCACTATCTCTTTTCTTTCTATCTTCCCCTCCTCTCTCACTCCTTCTCCCTTCCTTTCACTTCCTCTCCCCTTCCTCAGTCTCCCTCTCTCCCAGCTTTAGTTGCTGTTTTTCATAGCACCATGGGGGCCAACAAGATCAATTATATCACTACTGCGGCTTTAAGAGCAGTACAGGGGCTGGGTGTTATACGGGACTCACTTCAGGGTACTCCAGCATCCCCCACCATCTCCAAAGCACCAGTTGGGAGGGTAATGTGATACTGTCCACTTGTTTGGAAGACTGCAACTACAACAAATTTCAAAATGTTCAAAACCACCCAATAAAGCAGTCAATTGTTGGCATCTCATTCACCTCAATAAACATTTATTCCCTCCACCAGTGTTACTCAATAGCAAGAGTATTCAATTTACAAAAAACACTGCAATTATTGGTTCAAGTTCCTTTGTCAGTGTCTCTCCAACCCAAAGAGGAATAAAATAACCATCACATTGGATTAGTTGCAATTTTTACAAAGTACATGTTAATCAGCGCAGCAAAGATTTAACTTCTCTGTGTGCAGAGACTGATCAGGGTAAAAAAAATTAAGACAGGAAGTTCCCAATCTCATCTACTACCTTGGGATGAGATGTCATTGGCTAGATCTTGCTGGACACAACTCCCTGTCTAGTGAAAGCTTCAATACCCCTTCAAAATGTGGAGGGCTCTAACACACTGGCCGTCTGTATTCAAAACACTAGCTGTGTGGTCTCAGTGGCAAACGGGGATTGCATGGCAATGGAGAATGTGCCACTTATAAAGCCAGCTGACAGCCTTTGACCCTCCCATATCTATGCCAGCTGCAATGCTGTAATCAATTTTACTAGTTATTAAAATCCATTAAAAACCATAAGGAACAAAGTAAATATTTAAATATTATTGAATATACATTTTGTAGAATTAACGATGAATATTTCAAAACACAACTGCAGGCCCTCCCTAGGATGCCAACATCCAACTTACGTACAGCCCCTACATATAGAGGAATGTTTGGGAGACCAGCGAGATGGAGGAGAATGGATCTGACAGCTGCAGTGGGGCTGCAGGCATCTACAGTCGTGTGGGAACTTGGTTTGTGACAAAAACATTACATCTTGCAGAGAAATTTGTGGGTTGATTTAAATGTCCTCATTTAACTACACATTCCCATTGTTTGGCCAATGCTTTTTAATTGCAATATATTGCCAGATGTCTGCATTTCCAACTTGTGAACTATTTGTCTTATGAATGGTTGGCTCTCAGGAATGGAATCCTTTTGTAAACTGGGGAGCACCAGTAAGTAAAACATTTTAAATGTTAAGCAAAATATTATATATGAAAGATAATTACCTTTCTCTTTGCCTCTTTTTAATTTGCCTACACCGGCTATTGATATCATTGGAGAGCCTGAACACCACATGTTTGAGAGGATGCAGTTTCTCACTGAGTCATATCAATGAAGATATGACTCTTCATTGGAATAGGTCCACAGTTGACAGAGCATTTATGGAAGGTCAAGACCTGCTGTAGCTCCATTCCATTGGAATGGATCCATTGGTAATAACCAGGCCACACAACACTGTATTCATAAGCTCCCAATGAACTACCTGGCATTTACCATAGAAACCAATTGTAAGCAGAACCCCAACAAAAGTCAGTATCATCTTAACTTCTCATTATATTGATCAATGGATTCTGAATAATAATTGTTATCTCATCGGTTAGTAGATATTTAATGAATTACTCTCCAATGAGGGTATGTCAAGTTCAGTGTTTCATACGGACTGCATGACTGGAAGAATCCCAGAAGAGTAGGAAAGAATACTGGTCAGAGTTCTTAGTTTATTCGAAAATACAACTAACATATGGTACAAGCAGTCCTTGCTTACATAAGGGCTTTGGTCCCTGAGAACTGTGCTGATTTCTGATGAAATAAACAACATCAGTTTCTATTGCAATTCATATGGTATTGCTCCACATATACTGGCTATAGTTCTTTCATTTCATTTAAAAATTCAAATAGTACAGCACAAGAACAGGTCCTTCAGCCCACAATGTCTATGCTGATATAGTAATTAAGCTAATAGTGTCTAATTAAACTAATTCCTTCTGCCTGCACAGAGTCCATATCCCTCCATTATTTGCACATTAATGTCCCTTTCTAAGAGCCTCTTAAATGCCTCTATCACAGGGATTCCCAACTTCTTCATACTACAGAGCCTCACCATTAACTGAGAGGTCCGTGGACTGCAGGGTGGGAAATTCTGCTCTATTATATTTGCCTGCATCACCAACTCTAGCAGGGCATTCTAGGCACCCTGCACTCTCTGAAAAAAACTTGCCCTGCCTATCTTTTTTGAACTTCAACTCTCTCGCCTTAAATTTTCTACTCTCTACTTATCTATGCCTTATTATCTTCTAAATGGTCTCTCCCCAGTCTCTGCTGCTCTAGGGAATACAGTCCAAATTTGCCAACTTCTCCTCTCAGCTCATACCCCCGAATTCATGCTAAACCTCTTCTGTGCCCTCTCCGCAGCTTCTACATCCTTCCTATTATGGGGCATGCAGAAGTGAACGTAATACTCCAGATGCCACCTAATCGTTGAATAATCACCCCAATGCCTCCCACAATTCAGCTAATGGAATGTCACTAGTCATTAGTGAATACTGTGAAACATTTTATTACTATTATTAGGTGAAAATGCCTAAAAGATGTATGAGAAATTTACATTAAGCTGGATTTTCAAAAGTTGGGTCATTTATATCCCAAGGAGCTAGGTCAGAAACAAGCCATATAACTCGTGTCAGCTTTAGACAAACATCCTCCCACTAACTCACTTTTAGGTTCTATTCCATCCTTATTCATGTGTTTACTACGTTTCCCCTTTACTGAATTCTATTCACCTCAAACATATTTCATCACAGGAAGTACACACTTTGGAAGTTGCAATATTCTTTGATCAAGTTAAATGTCTTGCTGGATTCATTAGTGGCCGTATTATATTCATGGCTCTTATTTTTGTCTCTCTCTGTCTCCCATTGTGAAAATATCTAAACGGAAATTAATTCTTATTCTAATGTGTGAATTACAAATAGAACTGGTCTTCAGTGGGTCAGATCACCTGAGTGATCATTTTCGTGTGGCACAGATTGGACAATTCCAGGCATAATCCATGGAAGCATATCCTGCATTCTCCTAGAGCTGGATATACATTCAAGGATATCGTCACAGCTGCAACGGCCATCTCTGCAATGCCCAGATTAAACTTTTGACATTTACGAGCAAATTTTATTTTAACCTTTATTGATCATAATAAAAATCTGGAATCAAACCACACAGCCCAAAGAGTAATGCAAGTTAAATTCACAGGACAGCAATACTTTACACTTAACCTCTGTCAAATTCATTTTCTATGGCTTGATATAGAGTTATAAAGCATGGATACTGGTACTTTGTCCATCTCATGCATGCCAACCAGGTAGCCTACTTGAGATGGTTCTTCTTGCTTGTGTTTGGTGCATATCTCTCCAAACCTTTCCATGTACCTCTCCAAATGCCACGGAAGCATTGCAATTGTATCTGCCTGTACCATTCCTCTGGCAAGTCATGCCATACGAGTGAAAAATGTGCTCCCCAGACACTTTTCAAATCCTTCCCCTCTCCCACTAAAGCTATGCCCTTAGTTTCAGATTTCCCTACTCTGTGACCATCCACTTTATCTACACCTTTTATGGTTTTATATAATGTGGCATAGTGGCATTCGTGCTGGACTTCGGGGCGAGAAGTCCTGAGTTCGAATCCAGCCAGCTTCCTCGCTCTCTTTAAAAAAAAACTCACCCGGCAGATGTAACTTGCCACGTACATTATCAGAGTGGCATGGAGGGAAATTGTCCGCCAACTGGAAATTCCAGATGCGACCTACCAACAATGCGAAATATCACTGTATATTCCCTATTGATCGTTGGATCTGTGTGCAAGATGTTGTAATTCAGGTAATTCTGGCAGGTAATTCAGTCCATTCTGGCAGTGGTCTGGAATCTGACACTCTGAATAGGGATTTAGGCCACATACACAAATGGAGATTATGGCTCCCCTCCTCACTCACATTTCCCTTGTTCTTGTAGCTGGGAAGAGGTTCTAGATCATAGAGCATGGGATAGTACAGCACAGTACAGGCCCTTCAGCCCGATGTTGTGCTGACCACTATAATCCTACTCCATGATCAATCTAATCCTTCCAATCCTACACAGCCCCTAACCCTCCATTTTTCAACACTATTCTGCCTATCTAAGAGTTTCTTAACTGTCCCTGTTGTATCAGCCTCTACCATCACCTACTAACACTGCATTCTAGGCACCTACCACCCTCTGTATAAAAAAAATCTACCTCGACATCTCCCCTAACTTTCCTCCACTCACCTTAAATGTATATCCCCTGGTACTAGCCTTTTTCACCTGGGGTAAAAGGTGCTGACTGTCTGCTCTGTCTATGCCTCTCATAATCATATCCACCTCTATAAAGTCACCTCTCTTCTCCTTTGCTCCAAAGAGAAAAGCCTTTAATGTTTGACCACCCTCCCAGATTTCATTCCTATGCTGATGCATGCCATAGTACTTTCCACATGGTTCTTGTTCTGAACCAGCAGGTGCCTTTGTGCAGTTTTGTGAATCACCCAAATGGACATCAGGGTTAAACAGAGTGCGCACTTAACCAGTCAAATTAGGCTGAAATCCAGTTTCCAGGCAACTATCCCTCCACCCAAACTATCACACCATTTATTAATCACAATGAGCTTGATCAGTTTGCAACCCTCCCTCCCTGCCCCCTCCTTTGCCTTCCTCGAGGAGAGGACTGTAGCTCATTCAATCTTGATCCAGGGAATTCAAAAGTATGTCAGCCCGCCCTAAATTACATATTGATCAGCTTTAATTGCTTGCCACCCATCAGCATTAGCTTTGAAAATTCATAGAAAAAGAATAATGTGCTCTTTGGGAAAGATTATGCCTGGGACATCACAAATGAATTCTATTCCTTAACCCTCACTGAGGCAGATTGCTTTGGAACACCATTGTGTCTGCAGTGATATCTTTCTTTCTGATTCTTTTCAAAAAAATTGAGAGTTTATTCTAATGTCCATTGCAGCAGTGCCCTATTTATTTTGCACTATTCCCATTCCCTAGACATTTACCAGTAGAAGAAATTTGAAGAAGATTTTACGTGTAAAAGATTTTCCGTTTTTGGCCCAGAGACCCTCTGCTGGTTCAGGTGGTGCATTCACTCAATGAGCTACACAGATGTGACTAGTTTCGATCGGCTGTGATTTAATTAAATGATGGCACATGCTCAGTGACCTGATCCAATAATCCTCAGTACTTTTCCATGTTAGGTATTCCAGTTCTCCTGGGCACAGGGAAGTGGGAAAATTCACAGGGGGTTTCAACCCCAAATAACTCTCCTGTAACCCCCATTGTGTTAAGGCCCAATCTTTACAATGTAATAATTGTTAACTGGTTTATTATTTACAGGTGTACTGAGATACAGTAAAAAAAATGTTTTGCATGCCATCCATAGAGATAATTTCAAAATGCAAGTTCATAGAGTTAATACAAAGGGAAGTACAGTAACAGAATGTAGTGTTATAGGGAGAGTGCAGTACAGGTAGATCAAATAGACAGTAAGATGCAAGGGTTATATATGATGTGGTAGATTGTGACGTCAAGAGTTTAAAGATTCAAAGAATGCTTGTTTTCAAAGTGTGCATACAGAATACAACTCTGAGGTTCGTCCTCCTGCAGGCAGCCATGGAAAAAAGTAACATCATGGAACCTGCTCAAGAAAACATCAAACATCCAATGTGTAAAAAAAAGAATAAATTGCACAAATAGCAAAAAGTGTGCGAACGACACACAATATATCAAACCAGGAGCCCCACAGTACTTGGTTTAATTCAGCTCCACGTCGTTAGCCCACTGCAGGCCACAGAGCCATTCTTCGACAAACCACCCCAGTTCACATCGATTGTCCTTATTAAGCCACTCAAAAACAGCAAAAAAGATTAACCAGAATTTCAAAGCATACTTAACATGAACCTCAAAGTCTCCCAAAACAAGTTCACAACCGTGAGCCTTGCCAATCAATCCTTGCAATACAGAACCCAAGACACCCGCACTTTCCTCTGACAGCAGCTAGGGAGAGGAGGAGTGGTCAAACGCAAGCAGGCGGCGCCGAACACCTTGCTCTCGTCTTTGTTGACTTAACCTTGCTCAGTGTCTCATCTGGAAAGAAGCAAATGAGTCAACCATGGGCTTGCAGACTTCTAGGCCACCAGGCCATACATTCCACTGTCACCTCACCAAAGTCCCTAAAAGACAGCAAAATGCCAGAACACTCAATCGGCCCCAAAACACTCTATCAAAATGGTTCCATAGGTTCCAGTCACACACAGCTTAATAGTAGATGGTTGAAAGAAGTAAAAGTAGTTTTGTGAACTGTCTGGAGGATTCTGCTGGTGCCATCTTTAAAGTATAAGAGTTCTGTTCAAGAGTCATAGAACAGAAGATGAGCTTGAGCCTGGTGGTGCATGCTTTCAACCTTTTGTATCTTCTGCCCAATGAAGTGTGGGAGGAGATCCAGGATGGGAGTTGCTTTTGATTATGGTAGTGCTTTCCCGATGCAGTGAGAAAGTCAATAAAGGAGAAGCTAGCTCTCAGGATAGACTGAGTTTGTCCACAGTTCTCTGGAGTTTTTTGTAGTCTTGGGCAGAGCAGTTGCCTCATCAATCAGTGATAAAGACTTATTTGTAAAAAATGGTGAATTCCTTTCTGGATATTGGAAAGCAGTTTGCAATAAATTAAAAGCACTTGGAAAAACAGGTGGCCAATTTGTGCACAGTAAGCTCTTACTTGTGGTAATAATCATTTCTTTTTGTAAGTGTCGACTGTATTTTGCTACAGTTTCCCTTTAAGAAAGTGCAATTTCCAAGCTGCGTTGAAGATCAAACTGAAATTCAGGAGTCCAAGTCCCTTCGCCCTATCATCCCCCTGTCTAAAGTACAATCTCTGTAGAATAAAATGAAAGACCTCAGTACCAGGGGGACATCAGAGACTGCTGTGTATTTTGCTTCTCAGAGAAATGGCTCACCCCTAGCACACCAGACAGAGTACTTTATCGCAAGGGATTCACTTTCCACTGCAACGATTGGACAGCAGCATCAGGTAAAGCCAGAGGTGGCAGGATATGCTTCATGATTACCTGACTGTGGTGCACAGATATACTGGTTCTTTCTCAGTCCTCCTCCCCCCCCCCCTACCCTGAAATATCTGCCTGTCAAGTGTCATAAACTGCATTGTAATCCTGGTCATAGTGTACATCCCACCCCTGACCAGCATATGGCTGGTGCTGAAGGAGCTGAGTTCCAAAATCAACAGTCACAAGACAGCACACTTTGATGCCTTCCCAATCATTGTGGGGGTCCTTCAACCAGCACAACTACCAACAACCACCAACATATCACCTGTGGAACCAAACTATCCCATCACACTTGATCATTTCTACACCACCAACAAAGACGCTTACCTTGCCATCCCATGCCTGCACTTCGGCAAATCTAATTACCTTCTACTCCAGCATACAGACAGAGACTGAGGACCACAAAGGTATGCTCAATGGAGGTAGGGGAGTGTTTACAGGACTACTTTGAATCAATGGACTGGATCACATTCAGGAATTCATCTTTGGATCTGAATGAATATGCCACAGTTTTCACTGACTTCATCAGGACCTGTGTGGATGAGTGTGTGCCTTCGAGAACATACTAGACATACCCAAACCATAAGTCATGAAGGAATCAGAGATTTGCAGTCTGCTGAAGACTAGATCTGTGGTGTTCAAAACTGGTGATCCAAAACTCTACAAGAGGTCAGGTAAAACCTACAGAAGGCTATATTAAAAAGAAAAGGCAATTCCAAGTGAAGCTAGTGACAAAATTGGATGCACATCAACTATGGCAGTGTTTGTAGGCCTACAAATTTCCTACAAGGTGAAATATAATGTCATAAATGGCAGTGATGTTCACTTCCCAATGAACTGACCACCTTTTATGCATGCATTGAAAGGCAAAATAAAACTATAACTGTGCAAATTCCTGCAGCAACTGATGACCCTGTGATCTGTCTGGGAGGCCGACATCTGAATATTTTTCAAGAGGTAAACCCATGCAAGGCATCATTGTCAACAAAACCTGTGCTAACCAACTGGCTGGAGTGATCAAAGATATCTTCAATCTTTCACTGCTGTAGTCAAAGGTTCCTATCTGCTGCAGAAGGGTATCAATCATACCAATGGCTAAGAAGATCAGGGTGAAATGCCTCAAAGACTATTGCCCAGTGGTACTCACATCTACCATGATGAAGTGTTTTAAGAGGTTGGTCATGACTAGAATTAACTCCTGCCTGAGCTAGCACCTGGGCCCATTGAAATCTGCCTAATGCCACAGGCTTTGCCTAATGTCTACGTAATGCTCTGCCACAGAATGTGGTGAAGGCCAAGTCTGTGCATATACTTAAGGCAGAAGTTGATTGTTTCCTGATCGAGCAGGGCACCAAAGGATATGGCAAGAAAGCAGGTTTATAGGGTTGAGAAGGATCTGGATCAGCCATGATGGAGCAGACTCAATGGGCTGAATGGCCTATTTCTGTTCCTATGTCTTACAAGATTCAATCTCACAGGCTCCTGATTTGTTCTTGGACACCTGCATCAATGCATATGTTAGGCTGATATAGATTGATTGCTGTTCACCTGCCAGTACTAATCAACAAGCTTCAAAACCTGGGCCCCTATATCTCCCTCAGCAACTCGATTCCTGACTTCCTCATTGATGGACCACAATCAGTGCAGATCAGAAATAGTATTTCCTCCTGTGGACAATCAACACGGGTACACCTCAAGGACGCAGGCTTCACCCACTGCTCTACTCTTCCTGCATTCATGATGATGTAGCTAAGAATAGCTCAAATGTCATCTATTAACTTGCTAATGACTCGGTCATTGCTGGCAGGTGGTGACAAGGAGGTGCACAGGAGTGAGATACATCAGCTGATCATCAGTAAGACCAAGGAGTTAATGGTGGAAATCAGGAGAACACACAACAATTCTCATTGAGGGGTCAGCAGTGAGTCAGCGTGAGCAGTTTCAAATTCCTGGGTGGCAACTTCTCTAGCCTGAGCCCAACAAATTGATGCACTTACAAAGAAGGCGCACCATAAGCTATATTTCATTAAGAGTTTGAGATTTGGTGTGTCACCAAAGGCTCTAGCGGACTGCAGAGGGTTGTAAATTCAACCAGCACCATCATGGGAATTAGCCTACCCATCATCTAGGACATTTTCAAAAGCTGCTGCCTCAAAAAGGCAGCATCTATCATACAGCACCTTCACCATCCAGGACATGCCTTCTTCTCATTATCACCTATAAAGAATGTCCACAGGACTCTGAAGAAAAAGACTGAACAGCTCTTTCCCCTCCACCATCATTTTACACACTTTTTGCACTATTTATTCTTTTTTGATTACATATTGTTATTGCAATTTATAGTAATTTTGTGTATTGTAAAATAACAAATTTCACAACATATGTCAAATGATAATAAACTGTTTTCTGATATGGTTTGATTTGTATGAAGAGTGTACAAGACAAGCTTTTCACTGTATCTGGAAATAATAAACCAATTCCAATCCTAAGCACTCATTCTCTCCACTAAGTGTTCACAATGGTTGCAATATGCACTGTGACAAAATACATTGTAGTTATTCACCCTCAGTTCTTCCCAAACCCATGGCCTCTACTACAATGAAGTCAATGGCATCAGGTATGTGGCAACCACCATACCTTCCATCTACAGAATCTTAAATACTGAATGTCTTTGCCCAGCAGCACTGTAGGAGTGTATTCACCTTGAAGAACTGTAGCAGTTGAAGAAGACATCTCACCATCAACTTCTCAAGGACATTTGGGGATGGATTCGAAATGCTGGAGCAGCCGGCCACATACAGAACATAAAAATCAATAGATAAAAGTCATGGAAAACAATGAAAAGAATAATTACTGAACTACGTTTGCATATCATCAGTGTAATTGAGTTATAGAGCACTTGATGCATTTGCTTCAGCCCAGTGATTCCACGCCAGCCACTTAGCTAATCCCAATTTCTTGTGCTCAGCCCGTACCTCTCCAAGCCTCACACCTCCAAACAGAAAAATACTTGGTCAAGTTAACTGAGTGATATTTTGAACATAAAAAAATGGCACTGATTTTATAAAGTAGTCACCATTCTCTTTCCCTGAACTTCTTGGTCTAAAGTTGAGCCATGAAATCCTGTGTGACTGCAGAACCTCCAATGAGAAAAGAGGGTGGTCACATCTAGCTCCGCCCTTAAAACTCCTCTGGATTTGACAGACATCAATGTCCCACCCCAAGAAACATTTAAAAACTATTATAAATGAAATAAATAATTAAAGATTTAAAAAAAATTAAAGAAGATTATAAGTAAATTGGAAATCAATCTTAAAAACACTTAAATAATTAAAAACATTAATCAAAGCATGAATAATTAAAAATAACTTACCACATCTTCCCTTCCCCGCAGCACCACACCTCTCATTGTAATGAATGATCCTGCAGATTCTACATCAGTGCTAACTGGTCACAGGATCCCAGAGCAGGTTTCACAGTCTGGAGAAATCTCAGCAAGATCCTACACTGTGTAGAGCGTGCTCAGGAAATTTGAACTTCTGCATTTGTATGCAAGTCCCCAATACCTTTACTGGTGCTGAAGCTATGAAATGCTGGCAGATCTGCATAGAACTGTTGGAAAGCCAAGCAAGATCTGTGCGGGTGCACTTGGGTTCTGAAATTCATCCTTATCGTAATCAACTCAACGTTCTTTTCCTGAACTCCAGACTTCTCGGTTCAAAAGTAGTCAATGCTCCCTCTACTCCTCAACCACATCAAATCAAATAAATATTAACAGAAGACATTTTTGACATAGAATAATGCCCCAGTTTTACCTTAAATTGGGATTAATTAGAGTAGTAAGTAAGAAAAAATATGTGGAAGACAGTTTTGCTCCCATAAAGTAAACTTGTTTTGCATTCCATTCATGCAGCTCAATTCATTGCAAAAACACCTTAAGGTAGTTCAAGGTAAAACAATGACAAAGTGCAGAATGAAGAGTTATAGTTAAAGAAAAAGTGTAGTGCTGTGTAGATAAAAAGATGCAAGGACATAAGGAGATAGACTATGTTGTAATTGGGAGCTCACTATGGGGAGAGGATTGGTAAGAATATGTGAATGGGGAGTGAGAATTAGAATTATGTTCATCTGAGTTAGATTATATTAACCTATGAAAGTCAATTAATTGCAACAATCGATTGGATGAACTCAAGATAAAGAAGCATCTGTTTCTGGCTCAAATCCTCCATCTTTGACAATTCCCTTTCCATTCGCAGTTGTTGTTTGACTCACTGAGTTCTTCCAGCAGATTGATTTTTGCTCCAGATTTCAGAATCTGCAGTCTATTGAGTTTCCAAAGTCAATTTAGTAGTTGGTAACATCTTTGCAGTAGTGATGTCAATAATAACAGAAACCCAATGAACAAGTGCAAAATCTTTTACTACTTTAGAAGGATGTCTATTATTGGACTGTATAAATGAGTACAGACCAATGGCATACCGATTTGTGGGTGAGATGACAGGCCAGATAACTAAAGAGAAAATTCTACTTGGTCAACAGCATTAGGTAGTTATGGAAGTAACAGATGAAATGCTCCCATGCATTTTTTTTTTTACTTGCTTCTCTAATTTATCTCTTGGTTGCTAATTCAGTCGCTTGGCATTCAAGATGAGATAGTAAATTGGGTTAGATATTGGTTTCAGAGAAAGGTAGTGGATGGATGCCTCTCTGACTGGAGGCCTGTGACTCATGGTGGGTCTATTGCTGGTTGTTATCTACGTCAATGATCTGAGTGATAGTGTGGTAATCTGGATCTGCAAATTTGCAGATGGCACCATGATTGGTGTTGGTGTAGTGGACAGTGAGGAAGACTTGCTAAACCTGTAACGTAATGATGAAAAATGGCAGATGGAATTTAATGCAGGCAAGTGTGAGGTGTTGCACCTTGAGAGGAAAGACCAGGTGATCAGTGGAACATTGTGAGCGGTAGAACATTGAGGGGTGCAGTAGAATTGAGGGATCTAGGAATACAGATCCATAATTCCTTGAAAGTGGTGTCACAGGTAGGTAAGGTTGTAAAGAAAGCTTTTGACACAGGACTTGAAGACCTGTGTTATAGGAAAAGGTTGGAATGGTTAAGACTGTATTCACTGGAACATAAATGAATGGAGGGAGATTTGATAAAGGTATGCAGAATCTTGAGGAGTGTCGATTGGTAAATGCAAGCAAGCATATTCCACTGAGGTCAGGTGAGACTAGAACTAGACATCCTGGGTTAAGGGTGAAAGGTGGAATGCTTAAAAGAAACCTTTTGACTCAGAGGGTGGTGAAAGTGTGGAACAAACTGTTAGTGGAATTGGTGGATCAGGGCTCAATTTCAGAATTTAAGAGTAATTTGAGTAGGTACGGGGATGGGAAGTCTATGGAGGGCTATGGTCTAGGTGCAGGTCAATCAGACTAGGCAGACATGGTTTGGCTGAATGGCCTGTTTGCCTGCTGTTTCTCGGTTCTATGATAAAACATAGCTGAAAGATTATTCCTGGCTAGAATTATCTTCCTTTGGAAAAGAATCACAAAATCATTTGTGCCCAACAAACTGAAAAGATAGGGTCTTGACTTAACTCCTCATCCAAAAGATGGCACCTCTGGCAGTACAGAATTCGGTCAGTAGTATGTTAGGTGGATCAGCCTTGATTTTGTTCTGGAGGAGGGTATAAAAGGGATATTATATTTGGGGAAACTGCTTCATTCTGCAGAGCTGATTTGCTTTTTTGTACATCATGCCATGTGATGTGTTGATAAAATGTTGGATGAAAACCAATCACGGCTCTTCTGTATTATACAGGATTTTGCTGATTTAATTGTACAAACACTGACTGCATTGCGAAAATTGCTGTAATTAAGTATTGACCAGGTTTAAAATGTGAAAGGGCTGTGAAAAATGTTATGCAGAACACTATTGAAAATGGATTTTTGGGCATAAATATGGAGGTCTCTGGCTTTAGTGCAGAGGAACGTTTTGCTGACCCATCTGGCAAACTCCATACATCTACACCCAATTCTAACATACCAGCTTTTGTGTACAAAACATAGACTTTAAAAGGTATCGTTCCAATATATACTTGTATAGGGACAGCAGATGGAAATGTGGTTTGAAGCATACGCAATTTTGCACTGAGCTTTGCAATATACATTTGGACAGGTTCCAGTAGAAATAAAATGCCCCGTTTTAGAAAGTTAAAAAGCAATTTTGTTAACCCAAAGTACTAAATGGTATGACTTTAAATACTCTGGTTTTTTTTATCAGTGCTGCTGGCTGCACAATTTGTGTCAAATATTGGACACTAAAAGGAGCAAGAGGCAGTTTGCAGCTTATGACATTTATCAGCAATGAAAAGCAAGTGGACTGCATGTCAGATTTTTCAATCCAGAGCCCCATGCCTCATTATATAGTTTTACCATAATGGCATAACAGTAATCAATGGGCATTGAAAGAGAATTAAAGGTTGATTTTAGTGCTAATTAGTGCAAAAGGAAAACTGAATATTGCTGTCATTGTGACCTTAAATCCATAAAGCAGACACATTACTGAAGCTTTCGATCCAAGGATCATAAATGAAGAAAATAAGTTTACAACCTCTGAATTTTTCTGATTGTTTTATTTTAAGCAAACAATTTTTTATATTAAAATTGTGAGGTGAATTCTGACACTTTTTTCTAATCTCTGCATTTCGCAAACATTATCTTTCAAGGGAATTCTAGTGATTCATCACATTATACATCTGGTTTTGTCAGAGTTAATGTAAACTTGCTCAAAAGCATTGCAATTGCTTGTAAACTATTGAACCATTAGATTTGAGCTCCTTGACTAATGAGCTTTATTAACATTGTTAAACAGTAAGCACACAGAAATGGGCTGAGGTATAAGACAATGGTGTTTGCATTTGGTTCAGCTTATTCTTTTAAAGTCTGCATGAGTTTTGAAAGCAAGGGTTTCACAGTGCCAGAGGACCTAACATGCTGAAAGAATTAAAAAAATAGACAGAGAGCAGTATAGGACTAGGCCTTTCTGACCACAATATTGTACTGAACTAATTAAACTAACAATTAAATGCCTAACTAAACTGTCCCTTCTGCTTACACAATGTCCATATCCCTCTATTCACTGCCCATCCAAGAGCCTCATAAATGCGTCTATTGTATTTGCCTCCACTACTGCTACTGGCAGCACATTCCAGCCACCCACTATCTCTGTGCAAAATACTTGCCCCTCACATCCCTTTGAACTAGTTGCCTCTCACATGAATCCTCATACAAGATGTTTTATCCCTGGAAAGAGGTATCAGCTGTCTACTCTATCAATGCCTCTCTTAATCTTAAACTTCTATCAGATCTCACCTTGGTCTCTGCTGCTCCAGAGGAAACAACCCAAGTTTGTCCAACCTTTTGTTATAAAACATGCCCTCTAATCTAGCAGCATTCTGATAAACCTATTCTGCACCCTCTCCAAAACCTCAACATCTTCTCTTTAATTGGGCTACCAGAAATGAATGGAATACTCCAGATGTGGCCCAACCAGAATTTTACAAAGCTTCCTGACTTTCTTACTTCCGGACTGGAACTCAATGCCCCGACTAAGATCAGAAGGAAACAGATATTCCAGTTCTTGAATGTCAACACCTTTGAAGATCTACCTTGGGTCCAACATATTGATGCAATTACAAAGAAGGCATGACAGTGACTATACTTCGTTAGGAGTTTGAGGAGAATTACTATGTCACCAAAGCCACCTGCAAATTTCTACAGATGTACCATGGAGAACATTCTAACTGATTGCATCACTGTCTGGTATGCTGGGGAGGGGCCATGACACAGGATCAGAAAAAGCTACAGAAAGTGATAAACTCACCCAGATCCATCGTGGGCATTAGTGTCTCTAGCATCCAGTACACCTTCAAAAGGAATATCTCAGAAAGGCAGCATCCATCATTAATGACCCCCATCACCCAGGACTTGCCCTCTTCTCATTTCTGCAACCAAGGAGGAGGTACAGGAGCCTGAAGACACATGCTCAGCATTTCAGGAACACCTTCTGCAGTACTGCATGCTGCTGCATTTTCAGGGGCCTTTTGAATCAGGTTTTAAAGCTGTCACTCTGCCTGCCCTCTTGTATGTTTAAAAGATCCCATGGAACTATTCTCTAGCAGATCAGGAAAGATATCCAAAATGTATAACTTATTCAATATCACTTGTGGAAAAAACTCTGGTTATTATCATATAGCTGTTTTTAAGTTTCCTACAATCATGTCTGAATTTAAACAGCATGATAATTAAAAAAAGGTAACTGGTGATAATAGTTGTAGGGTGGATTGGGATACCCTGAAAGATGCTATAGGAATGTAGGTCTTTCTTCATGCCATGTGGATTCCATTGCATCGATTCCTCAGAACACTACAAATCAATTTCATATTTAATTGTGCTCAGAGCTACACATTTTTCAGAACTGACCACAAAACTATTCCTCTCTTAATCATTGTTTTTGTATCCATTCCCATTTCTTTTCCATGACACAATAACATGTGGACAAATTCAGTCTGAGCAAAATACACACCACTATTCTGAAAGATAACAGATAAACAAGTTATAATATTTACCATCTTATGTTTTGACAAACTCGGACACCAACATTGAGCTGATGATCCTCAGGCATGGATAAGTCCTTTAAGAAAGAGGATTCCAACTCACAAATATTTGAGAGGAAAGAAAAACAAGTTTATTTCTCCTTCACCAGCCAATCCTTCATTTTTAACCTGTAACTGTTTAGTCTAGTTTCTCTCAGAAGAGAGACAATCCTCACTATATCCACCCTGTTAGGACCCTTCAGAATCTTTTTTGTTTCAATCATGTTATCGCTCATTGTTCTAAATTCCTGCCTATCTTACTCACCCAAGGCAGCCCACTCATTTCATGTACAAGCCTAGTAAACCTATTTTAAAACTGTTTCCAAAATATTCTTAGCAGCATTCACAGGAAATACCATAGGATCACACAACAACATTGAAGGTATACCTCAAAAAAACACATATCAATACCACAAGCAAGCCAGCCTCAATGGTGTTCAAATTTCTTTAAAGAGAGACTTAATAAGGCTAAACATGTTCATCTTCAGTGTTGAGACCACTAAAGGAAACTCACTTTTATTACAAAGTTCAAAGAAACTAAAATTCCAAATTCTATACCATTTTTCAAGAAACTGACTCTTAAATTATCCTTAAATCCTGTTACTAACAATGCAGTAATTTAAGGGTAACGCAACATTAGCAGCCAGTTTCATCATTAATAATTAGTGCAAAAGAAATTATCTGGAGTACAGTTTATAGTTAAGGGACGCAAATGAAAACTATATTTCTTTCAGTGAAATTGAAGGCAAAAGTTATTAAGAAAATACTATTAAACACTATTTTAGAATCTTCTATATGTAATTTGATAGGCTATGCTGACAAATATCACAAAAATAATTTCTCTGTAGTCTTCAATTCTACATTTCTGTAATTTTATTAATAACTATTAAATAATAGCTGAATAAAATATGACCAATTACCTGCATTTATCTGATCCAAATGTGCCATTTGCAACTTCTAAGAAAAACATAAACTGAGTAAAGCTAAATCAATTAAAAATATCTGTTGGTGATTTGTTATTGATTGCACATGAAAAACAAAATCCCTTACAGATCAGAAATATATACAGAAAGTATAGCATGGGGGTGGGGGGGGAAGCTGTTAACATTTCAGTTTGATGATCTGTCTGTTCCGTCTCCACTGATGCTAACTGACCTGCTGGGCATTTCCAACAATTTCTGATTTTACACACAACTTTTCATCATGAAACAATCTGACTTATCTGGTGTTAAACCAGTAAACCACCACTGCTTCCAGTGCATTGTGTCCTTATTTCAGATTGTCACACTGGTCTGAGAGAGGAACCTTCTTCACTCTCAATCCAGTGATGGCTCTTAACCATCATAACACTTTCTACTCATTCTTCATAACCCTTAAGTGATAGAAAAGATCAATCAGAACTTAGAAATTTTCATTTGAGTCCCAGACTTAATCATCTGATGGAGAAAGTTCCAGAATTGTGATGTATGTGCCACCACTTCTAATGTATGTTCCAAATTTCACCACCCGTATACCTGTCTACCCATCCTCCCTCTTGTACTGGACCTCTTCAGGATAGAAAATCATTTCTCCCTCCCCCAACCCATCTTATCAATAGTTCCTTCATCTTAAGTGCCTGAATTATACCAGCAGTGAGTTCTATTAACCACATACAGACTACAGAATAGTCTATTCAGTTACTCTAACTAGAACAGTGTAAATAGTATTTTCCAAAGCTCCCCAGGTGAGGGTTTTATCTTTCTGTAGAAATGAGTACATTTAATGTATATTTAGATGTAAGATTTTAAACTGCATGCCTAATGATTAAATGAATCCATTTTACTTTTGTTAACACGACATCAATTTGACTAATTTCCCCAGGCAATTTACAAACATAAGGATGACATGATTGAAAAGAGCAACATTTTTCTCATTGACTTCATCTGTTTGTTTTGTGTTATTTATTCGTAGGATCCAAGTATCTCTGGTAAAGCCAGCATTTATGTGCATCCTAATTGCTGTTGGCTTGCTAGACCATTGCACTGGCTAGTAAAGAGAAGATCACTTTAAAGTGGACCCAGACAGAATTAGCAGATTTCTTTCTAAAAACAAAAATCAGGAATGAACCAAATGTTTTGTTTTCTAAAATTCCATTATTTCACAATCACCATATATTGCAGTCGTACTTAAACAGCAAGTTTACTTTCCTCAGTTGTTTCGAGAGGATGTGTACTCTTATTTCTGCATTATCAGTCCTAGCCTCTTAAATTGTCTTTATTCCCGTTTCCTTGAACCAGCTGTAGTTAGATACAGAAGGGTGAATTTCTATTTTGGAGAAGGGAGGAGCTTTTAGGCCATCATTAGTTATGAATATAAAACATAAAACATTACAGCACAATACAAGCCCTTGATGATACAAGGTCCATGATGTTGTGGTACGATCAATCGAACCCCTCCCTCCATATTTCTATCAATCGAAATGGTATAGAGATATTTTATGAATAGGAATGGCTTCTATGCAAGACAGACTAGAGAAGAGTTGTAAGCAAGTTTACAACCAGGAGAAAAAAGATTCTTCTCTTAACTCCAGCCTCTGCTCCTTCTTATTCCAGAGGAACTATTGAAAACACTAAATAATCTGTGATTATGTAGCACTGAGCACCTGAGAGGATGATGCAGACGCGTCATTGTATAATTTACCTCTGGTTGCCAAATTCAAGAATTGGTTAAGTTGGTTGAGCTGGAAAATATTGTGTGAAAGAACAAAACAATTTTAAATTAAAAGTGAAAACAACCAGTGGCTCCACCACAAGGTGTATCTTTGTAAAGATACGCATTTTTCATTGCATAGAGTCACAGATCATTACAACCAGAAAAGTCAAGTCTATACTGATTCAACGTTGGAACAATCCAGCTTGAGACACGTCCATGTCTTCTCCCCATAGTCCGACAAACATTTCCCTTTCAGATAGATATCAAACTGCCTTTTAATCCCTGGAATTGAATCCCTTCTACTACAACCCCTGGGGCAGTATTCCCAAACCTAGGTACACTTTGCATATGCTAAATTAACATCGTGTCATTTTAGAATCTTAGTCATTCACCCTCCTTTCTTTATCCTAATACTGAATTAAAACATTCATTTCCTCAGATCTATGTCAACTCTCAGGGTATTCCCATCAATATAATTAAGGGATATTGATGAATTACCTCATGCATTATCCCTCCTATTCCTTGTAACCAATTCTATATATTATGAATGAATTGTATAGTTAAATTTAAGATTAATAATTTGTTACTTGTGCAGAAATTTTAATGTAGCAAAGGATGCCTCTGAACACTAGCCTCTTGAAGCCCTTATGTGAATGGCTTAAAGGCTGGTCTAAAAGATATTTTATTATGAGTGTCTTAAGGTAGCAGAGAAATAGAGAGGAGGGTAAGTTTAAGAGGGAACCCCAGATCTCAGGATCCTCACATCTGAAGATACGAAA